>NC_069500.1:1401820583-1401930583 GCF_027579735.1 Bombina bombina
ATGTGGGGGGTGGAGATGTTGAATAAATGACATCCCATAACACATTAGCCAAGTAGCAAAGGAAGAGAAAAAATGTAGAGAAGAAAAAATGAAAAAAAATAAAAATTAAAAAAGTTAAAAACATAGTAGAAGCTGGAACAATGAGCAAATTCAAAAAGTGTCCATTTTATAATCCAATGATAGAAACATTTTGTGCATTTGTATTCATTCATTAGTGGATCATTTTTATCCAATGAACGTCCCAAAGTCCAATTTATTGTTTAATCCTTTAGGAGAGACGGTGTCCAACATGTAGATCCATCTGGACTCAAGTCTAAGTAACATATTGTTGCGGTCTCCCCCCCTTTTTGGAATAGGTAGATGATCAATAATCATGCAGCGTAGACTGGAGATGCTATGTTTCTGTGTAGCAAAGTGTCGGGCAACTGGGAGATCAGATGTTCCATTCTTCAGTGCCTCCCTAATGGAGCATCTGTGATTCGCCATTCTATCTTTGAAAGGGGTGGTCGTTTTCCCCACATAGACCAGAGAACAGGGGCAAATTAGGATATATATGACATATGAGCTGTTACAATTCAGACGGTAACGAATGGTATATCTTTTATTCTTGTGTGGATGTTGAAAAGAATCTCCAAATTGCATGGAATTACAGTTAACAAAATCACCGCATTTGTAGCAACCACTTTTTCGCGATTTTAACCACGTATCACTTTGATGGGAACTTTTGGGATAATTTTTTACCAGTAGGTCCCTGATACTCCTTGCCCGTCTGTAAACCACTCTTGGAGTGTTAGTTTTCCAGGATGCCAGGCTCCTGTTGGTCTCAAGTAAGTCCCATCTATTGTGAATGGAATCCCTTATGGTCTCATGTGATGGAGAGAATGTGGTAATGAAGTTTAACTTTTCTTCAGTCGTGTTTTTTTTCTTTCTTTATGTTTTAGGAGCAAATCTTGGTTACACATGTGGAGTTTCTGACTCGCCATATTAATATCCTTAATGTCATATAGCCTTTCCTCCAATTTCTTACACATAGCATCCAATTGTTCACTGCAAATTTCTGGTTCGGAATTATTCCTGATTACCCACGTGAGTTGAGAGGAGATAATGCCTAACTTTTGGTGTCGTGAGTGATAGCTAGAAGCCAGCAGCAGCGAGTTTCTTTCAGTGCTCTTAGTGTATAAAGATGTACCAAATCAAATGTGTTGTTCAGTTCTGACTTTAAAAATATTTAAATCCAAGAAGTGTATTTGATCATGATCACATTCCATTTTTAACCTAATAGGGCCTTTGATCTGATTCAGATGTTCTACCCATAGTATCAAGTCCTGTTCACTGCCACGCCAAATTAAAAACAAGTCATCTATGTATCTAGTGTACATCAGGATGTTGGGATGTGTGTAGCGTTGCATAATATGATGCTCATACCAGAGCATAAAGATATTGACATAGACAGGGGCCATGTTCGAGCCCATGGCTGTACCTGCTATCTGCAAATAAAAATTACCTTCAAAAGAGAAATAATTTTTAGTTAAGCAATGTTCCATAAGTTCCAAAAGGAACTATAATGGAGGACCCCTATAGTCTGGGTTCCCCGTGGCCATGGATCTAACAGCCTCCAAGCCATCCAAGTGGGGGATGACAGTATAGAGGCTGTCAACGTCCATGGTCATGAGGATATCCCCATCAGTCAATAAATGAAAAGTTTGTAGTTTACGTATCATCGCAGTGCCTCCCTAATGGAGCATCTGTGATTCGCCATTCTATCTTTGAAAGGGGTGGTCGTTTTCCCCACATAGACCAGAGAACAGGGGCAAATTAGGATATATATGACATATGAGCTGTTACAATTCAGACGGTAACGAATGGTATATCTTTTATTCTTGTGTGGATGTTGAAAAGAATCTCCAAATTGCATGGAATTACAGTTAACAAAATCACCGCATTTGTAGCAACCACTTTTTCGCGATTTTAACCACGTATCACTTTGATGGGAACTTTTGGGATAATTTTTTACCAGTAGGTCCCTGATACTCCTTGCCCGTCTGTAAACCACTCTTGGAGTGTTAGTTTTCCAGGATGCCAGACTCCTGTTGGTCTCAAGTAAGTCCCATCTATTGTGAATGGAATCCCTTATGGTCTCATGTGATGGAGAGAATGTGGTAATGAAGTTTAACTTTTCTTCAGTCGTGTTTTTTTTCTTTCTTTATGTTTTAGGAACAAATCTTGGTTACACATGTGGAGTTTCTGACTCGCCATATTAATATCCTTAATGTCATATAGCCTTTCCTCCAATTTCTTACACATAGCATCCAATTGTTCACTGCAAATTTCTGGTTTGGAATTATTCCTGATTACCCACGTGAGTTGAGAGGAGATAATGCCTAACTTTTGGTGTCGTGAGTGATAGCTAGAAGCCAGCAGCAGCGAGTTTCTTTCAGTGCTCTTAGTGTATAAAGATGTACCAAATCAAATGTGTTGTTCAGTTCTGACTTTAAAAATATTTAAATCCAAAAAGTGTATTTGATCATGATCACATTCCATTTTGAACCTCAGTATGGAAATTATCCGGCTTTTATACCCACACCTAAGCCGGATAATTTCAAGACTGAGGTTGACATTTACCGTTTCCAAAGACAGTTAAATATCAGAGAATTTTTCAAGGACCAAAATAAAACTGACTGTAATTACAGCTTTAAGAAACCATCAACTTTTGACCCACCTACTATAAATCCCTCCATACGTAGTTTTACAAGAATGATTAGAACTGACTTAAAAATGAAATCTAAACCAGTTTATTCAAATATAACTAAAACAGAACAGGTGGCCCTTGATACGCTGATGCATGACCCGACAATCACCATACACCCTGCTGATAAGGGGGGTGCCATCGTGATTCAAAACTACGATGACTATAAGCTTGAGGCAATCCGCCAACTTTCCGATGCCTCAACTTATAAAAGGTTATCTTTTAACCCCACATTGTCTTATAAAAAACTTGTTGAAAAAATCCATTGATTTTGGACTCCATATGGGATATCTTACCACACAAGAAAGTGACTTTCTATCCATAGACTTTCCCAAAACACCAATACTATACCTATTACCCAAAATACATAAGTCACTGACACACCCACCTGGGTGACCTATTGTGTCTGCCAGGGACTCTATATGCTCAGGATTAGCAAAGTACATTGACCATCACCTTCAACCCCTAGTTACTAATTCGAGATCATATTTACAAGATTCATCTGCGATGATACGTAAACTACAAACTTTTCATTTATTGACTGATGGGGATATCCTCATGACCATGGACGTTGACAGCCTCTATACTGTCATCCCCCACTTGGATGGCTTGGAGGCTGTTAGATCCATGGCCACGGGGAACCCAGACTATAGGGGTCCTCCATTATAGTTCCTTTTGGAACTTATGGAACATTGCTTAACTAAAAATTATTTCTCTTTTGAAGGTAATTTTTATTTGCAGATAGCAGGTACAGCCATGGGCTCGAACATGGCCCCTGTCTATGTCAATATCTTTATGCTCTGGTATGAGCATCATATTATGCAACGCTACACACATCCCAACATCCTGATGTACACTAGATACATAGATGACTTGTTTTTAATTTGGCGTGGCAGTGAACAGGACTTGATACTATGGGTAGAACATCTGAATCAGATCAAAGGCCCTATTAGGTTAAAAATGGAATGTGATCATGATCAAATACACTTCTTGGATTTAAATATTTTTAAAGTCAGAACTGAACAACACATTAGATTTGGTACATCTTTATGCACTAAGAGCACTGACAGAAACTCGCTGCTGCTGGCTTCTAGCTATCACCCACGACACCAAAAGTTAGGCATTATCTCTTCTCAAGTCACGCGGGTAATCAGGAATAATTCTGAACCAGAAATTTGCAGTGAACAATTGGATGCTATGTGTAAGAAAATGGAGGAAAGGCTATATGACATTAAGGATATTAATATGGCGAAACAGAAACTCCACATGTGTAACCAAGATTCGCTCCTAAAACATAAAGAAAGAAAAAACACGACTGAAGAAAAGTTAAACTTCATTACCACATTCTCTCCATCACATGAGACCATAAGGGATTCCATTCACAATAGATGGGACTTACTTGAGACCGACAGGAGCCTGGCATCCTGGAAAACTAACACTCCAAGAGTGGTTTACAGACGGGCGAGGAGTATCAGGGACCTACTGGTAAAAAATGATCCCAAAAGTTAAAATCTCGAAAAAGTAATTGCTACAAATGCGGTGATTGTGTTAACTGTAATTCCATGCAAGTTGGAGATTCTTTTCAACATCCACACAATAATAAAAGATATACCATTCGTTACCGTCTGAATTATAACAGCTCATATGTCATATATATCCTAATTTGCCCCTGTTCTCTGGTCTATGTGGGGAAAACTACCACCCCTTTCAAAGATAGAATGGCGAATCACAGATGCTCCATTAGGGAGGCACTGAAGAATGGAACATCTGATCTCCCAGTTGCCCGACACTTTGCTACGCAGAAACATAGCATCTCCAGTCTACGCTGCATGATTATTGATCATCTACCTATTCCAAAAAGGGGGGGAGACCGCAACAATATGTTACTTAGACTTGAGTCCAGATGGATCTACATGTTGGACACCGTCTCTCCTAAAGGATTAAACATTAAATTGGACTTTGGGACGTTCATTGGATAAAAATGATCCACTAATGAATGAATACAAATGCACAAAATGCTTCTATCATTGGATTATAAAATGGACACTTTTTAAATTTGCTCATTGTTCCAGCTTCTACTATGTTTTTAACTTTTTTAATTTTTATTTTTTTTTCATTTTTTTTCATTTTTCTTCTCTACATTTTTTCTCTTCCTTTGCTACTTGGCTAATGTGTTATTGGATGTAATTTATTCAACATCTACACCCCCCACATGTTGCTGGATTGTGTGCTCTATCAAGCATTTTCTGCTAATCTTGCATGGGAGCTTCATATTAACTAATGGGGATGTACCCGCTACAAGTGGGGCATTCGTGTTGTCTGATTTGAATAGATTGAATGTGTATTACACCCCATCAATATTTCCTGATATTCCTGCATTAGCTGTTGTTTTATGAATAAATGTGAGGGTGTACCCGCTATAGGTGGGACATTTGATCTCCTCACTACAACTTTTGAATGTGTATTACATCCCAGTACAATGTTCAGTACATCATGCGCCAAGGTGAACATGCAGTTTCTACGTTGATTGACAAAGATGACCCCTCACCAACCTGTGTGAAACATACAGCATCGTTGTGCCAGAAGCAGTTCATAAGTCACAGGCCAATATCCCTTTGTTTGGGGAAGTTTCACTCACAGCAGAGACAAGTGGGCGTGTATGATGACGCCTGAAAACATCGCAAGATCATTGGACACTACTCTGGTGCAGATCACTCCCACAAATGCAAATTAGCCATGCAGTTGCTCAACTAACAGCACAATGAAGTATAAAGCTTGTGGGTGGGAACGGAACCAGCTGATCAGATTTGCAAGTGATTATCCACAGCTGAACACAGCCTCGATGTCAGCTATGACTTGTATAAATATAACACATTCAGCCAGTAGTTTTACGCTCTCATGGGGAACACCACATAGCTGGTGTGACCACTTTGGATTTACCCTTTGGGACATTTGAAAAAGATGCCAGTTAGGCATCGAAACATCATGTTTTTCCCAAGATTTTAACTTTTTGTTTTATTAAAAGCTAGATTTTACTTACAAATGACCAGTGAGTGCTGCCTTTTTTGCATAGTATATATATATATATATTAGACGGCGACGTAATCTGCGCCCTAGAAACACACTAAATATAGTCGATAGCAGTGGAGGAGATTCCTCAGGCCCGGAGGGTATCACCTCTAGCCAGGGTAATATTAATAATAGCGAACACTACAATTCTTTTTTAGGAGTGGAGACACGATCGGCAGCAAAACCACCAACTATTTCCATTACAAAAAGAGAAGTGAGGGAAGAAAAATCTGAAGTCGGGGGCCACAAAAAAACAATTAGCAAGGAAAAAGTAAATATTATATTTAACCTTAGTAGCAGACATTTGAATGAAGTGGAAGTATCCCTGCTAAATCGGGGGCTATCATTCATACCGACCCCCAAAACTGATTCTTTCGATATGCTGGTGGATGTACATAAGTTACAAAGGCAGCTGAAATTAAGAGATCATTTTAGAAATGATACTTATGCCCCACTCCATTCAAGAAGAAATCTACTTTTGAACCTGCAAATACACATAACTCCATCAGAGGATACACACGGGCTCTTAGCCATGATATCAAACAAATACCCCAACAAAAGACATATTCTAACTTGAGTAAAACTGAGGCCCAGGCACTCACGGACCTGAAAAATTACACATCCATCATTATCCGCCCTGCGGACAAGGGGGGATCTGTTGTCATTTTAGACTATACAGAGTACAGGAATGAGGCACTTAGACAGTTAAGAGATAGCCAAACGTACAAGAAATTATCTGGTAACCCTACATCAACGTATAAAATGGTCATTGACAAATTTCTACAGGAGGGTTTTGAGGCAAGTATACTCAGTGAACAGGAGTAGACATTTCTTATTACAGATTATCCAAAGGTTCCTGTACTCTACTTACTGCCAAAGGTGCACAAAACCTTACAAAATCCAGACCGATTGTGTCTGCCAGGGGCTCAATTCTGTCCAGTTTGGCCATATACATTGACTCGCACCTCCAGCATGTTGTTAAGCATACTGAATCCTATTTAAAGGATTCCCCAGATATGATTCGTGTTCTCAAGGAATATGTTGGTTTAAGTGTTGATGATGTGCTTGTCACCATGGACGTGGACAGCCTTTACACCGTGATACCTCATCATGAGGGTGTGGAGGCTGTCAGGTCCATGGTGACGTGTAATGATTTGTACAATGGTCCACCCATAGAGTTCCTTTGTGAAATGTTAACATATTGTCTTGAGAAGAACTATTTTAAATTTGAAAATGACTATTTTTTGCAAATCGCAGGTACAGCCATGGGTTCGAATGTGGCACCCACTTATGCAAATCTCTACATGGCGTGGTATGAGCGCACTCTGATGCGGCCACATGATAATAGTAACATCATGTATTACACACGCTATATCGATGATGTGTTCTTGGTGTGGAGAGGTGGTGAGCCAGCATTGCTTGAGTGGGTGTCACATTTGAATACCATGGCTTGTCCAATCAGGTTTAAGTTGGAATACAGTACAGCATCTGTAAATTTTTTGGATCTCAAAATTTTCAAAGTTGATGCAGAGGGTATCACTCGTTTTGGTACCTCTCTTTATACCAAACCAACTGACCGCAATTCCTTGTTGGATGCAAGGAGTTTTCACCCTCTGCACCAAAAGAAAGGGATTGTCACCTCCCAACTCACTCGTGTCATCAGGAACAATAGTGAGTTACCTATGCTACATCAACAACTGGAAGAAATGGACACGAAACTAGTGGAGAGAGGCTACACTAGAGAGATGGTCAAGAGGGCACGTGATGATCATATGGATCCCACTAATCTGGAAAAAAGGCAAAGGACAACCAAGTCAGACCCTGACCGGATCAACATGGTCACTCCATATACATCAGATTCGAGACACCTCACTGAGGCGGTCCGGAGGCATTGGCCAGTGGTAGGCAGTGATCCCACACTACCATTTGGGAGGGTAGCTGCCCCCAGAATAGCATACCGAGGAGCAAATAACCTAAGGGACATACTGGTTAAGTCAGATCCAATAAGAAATTACAAAAAGGATACTTGGCTTAAACCCATGAAGATGGGCTGTTTTCCCTGCTCTGGATGTGTGACCTGCAATGGTATGCTTAGGGGTAACTCGTTTCAGCACCCTCACAGCAACAAAAGATTTGACAAACCACCGGTGTGCAATACGGGAGGCCCTACGCACTGGTGAATCAGAACAACCAGTAGCTAGGCATTGCATCCAATATAAATATGCGGTTTCCAGTTTACGAACAATGCTTATAGATCATATACCCCCACTCCCAAGAGGAGGTGACAGGGGGAACATGTTACTACAATGCGAAACCAAGTGGATTTACAGGCTAAATACCATCTCTCCATATGGCCTCAATACCTCGCTGGACTTTAGCCCCTTCTACTAGACAAATTCTGTCTTTACAACATAATCTGAGTACACAGATTTTGTCCTGCTGTAGCGTATGGGTCTCAATAATGGACATACAATTATTTCTCACATATTGTTCCCATGTTTCTACCATAGTACTAGTAGGCATGACTGTGAGCTAGTATTTCACTTTATATGAAAATTGATGTAGTTTACTGTCTCTATGACATCAAATGCTTTTTTGATATTTTTCACTTATTATATGGATACAATGTTACACAGATGCTCCTTTCTAACACATTTTGAATTTTATACACTATGATTTTTACGCACTTTGTTTTTAGTATTATTTGCTGGGAGTGTTGGGCTGATATAGACATTGTTTTTGTCCATTAATTTGGAAATTTGCGGTACTTTGCCCCATTATAAATAAGTATGGGGATCTCCGTCAATATGTGTAATCGGCGACACACTCAATATGCAAATATATCTATTGGTCTATTGCACATCCGCCGAGAAACCGTGTATAGTTTACATGTTGCCATGGCAACGTCGGCTCCACAATCTCACAGGGCGCACAGTTTAGCGCTCCCTGATGACGTCAGACGCCGATTTTACACACGGGGAACTTGACGACATGTGTTGTACTCCAGTAGTATTTAAGTGGTGACTTGGGGTAAGTTTGATATGAAGCTTTTAATATGTTGATACATTTGATAAAGGCACGATGATGTGCCGAAACGTCATGGTATTATTATCGTTTTAATGGATTGAATAAAGGATTACCTTTTATAAAGACCAGTGAGTGCCTGTGTTCTTGGAGAGGATACGAATTGGCTTGCAGTGCACCTTGGCAGTTGAATTGGTGTAAGATTGTGCTGTCCTTTATCTGGACTGTATATATATATACATATATATATATATATATATATATATATATATATGTTTACAGTATGTATGTGTGTGTGAGTATATATATATATATATAGATATGTATATATATATATATGTGTGTATATATATATATGAATTTGTGTGTATATATATATATATATATATATATATATATATATATATATATATATATATATATTTGTGTGTGTGTGTGTGTGTATGTATATATATATATATATATATATATATATATACATATAGATATTTGTGTGTGTGTGTGTATGTATATATATATATATATATATATATATACATATATATATATATATATATATATATATATATATATATATATATATATATATACATATAAAGATACAAGTAGAATGAGACTACTCAGTGTGATTCTTGTGCTGAAGATATCGCACAAGCTTCCTGTGCAGGTGTGTATATAGCCTCTTGGATGTAATTTATTCAACATCTACACCCCCCACATGTTGCTGGATTGTGTGCTCTATCAAGCATTTTCTGCTAATCTTGCATGGGAGCTTCATATTAACTAATGGGGATGTACCCGCTACAAGTGGGGCATTCGTGTTGTCTGATTTGAATAGATTGAATGTGTATTACACCCCATCAATATTTCCTGATATTCCTGCATTAGCTGTTGTTTTATGAATAAATGTGAGGGTGTACCCGCTATAGGTGGGACATTTGATCTCCTCACTACAACTTTTGAATGTGTATTACATCCCTGTACAATGTTCAGTACATCATGCGCCAAGGTGAACATGCAGTTTCTACGTTGATTGACAAAGATGACCCCTCACCAACCTGTGTGAAACATACAGCATCGTTGTGCCAGAAGCAGTTCATAAGTCACAGGCCAATATCCCTTTGTTTGGGGAAGTTTCACTCACAGCAGAGACAAGTGGGCGTGTATGATGACGCCTGAAAACATCGCAAGATCATTGGACACTACTCTGGTGCAGATCACTCCCACAAATGCAAATTAGCCATGCAGTTGCTCAACTAACAGCACAATGAAGTATAAAGCTTGTGGGTGGGAACGGTACCAGCTGATCAGATTTGCAAGTGATTATCCACAGCTGAACACAGCCTCGATGTCAGCTATGACTTGTATAAATATAACACATTCAGCCAGTAGTTTTACGCTCTCATGGGGAACACCACATAGCTGGTGTGACCACTTTGGATTTACCCTTTGGGACATTTGAAAAAGATGCCAGTTAGGCATCGAAACGTCATGTTTTTCCCAAGATTTTAACTTTTTGTTTTATTAAAAGCTAGATTTTACTTACAAATGACCAGTGAGTGCTGCCTTTTTTGCATAGTATATATATATATATATTAGACGGCGACGTAATCTGCGCCCTAGAAACACACTAAATATAGTCGATAGCAGTGGAGGAGATTCCTCAGGCCCGGAGGGTATCACCTCTAGCCAGGGTAATATTAATAATAGCGAACACTCCAATTCTTTTTTAGGAGTGGAGACACGATCGGCAGCAAAACCACCAACTATTCCCATTACAAAAAGAGAAGTGAGGGAAGAAAAATCTGAAGTCGGGGGCCACAAAAAAACAATTAGCAAGGAAAAAGTAGATATTATATTTAACCTTAGTAGCAGACATTTAAATGAAGTGGAAGTATCCCTGCTAAATCGGGGGCTATCATTCATACCGACCCCCAAAACTGATTCTTTCGATATGCTGGTGGATGTACATAAGTTACAAAGGCAGCTGAAATTAAGAGATCATTTTAGAAATGATACTTATGTCCCCACTCCATTCAAGAAGAAATCTACTTTTGAACCTGCAAATACACATAACTCCATCAGAGGATACACACGGGCTCTTAGCCATGATATCAAACAAATACCCCAACAAAAGACATATTCTAACTTGAGTAAAACTGAGGCCCAGGCACTCACGGACCTGAAAAATGACACATCCATCATTATCCGCCCTGCGGACAAGGGGGGATCTGTTGTCATTTTAGACTATACAGAGTACAGGAATGAGGCACTTAGACAGTTAAGAGATAGCCAAACGTACAAGAAATTATCTGGTAACCCTACATCAACGTATAAAAGGGTCATTGACAAATTTCTACAGGAGGGCTTTGAGGCAGGTATACTCAGTGAACAGGAGCAGACATTTCTTATTACAGATTATCCAAAGGTTCCTGTACTCTACTTACTGCCAAAGGTGCACAAAACCTTACAAAATCCACCTGGCAGACCGATTGTGTCTGCCAGGGGCTCAATTCTGTCCAGTTTGGCCATATACATTGACTCGCACCTCCAGCATGTTGTTAAGCATACTGAATCCTATTTAAAGGATTCCCCAGATATGATTCGTGTTCTCAAGGAATATGTTGGTTTAAGTGTTGATGATGTGCTTGTCACCATGGACGTGGACAGCCTTTACACTGTGATACCTCATCATGAGGGTGTGGAGGCTGTCAGGTCCATGGTGACGTGTAATGATTTGTACAATGGTCCACCCATAGAGTTCCTTTGCGAAATGTTAACACATTGTCTTGAGAAGAACTATTTTAAATTTGAAAATGACTATTTTTTGCAAATCGCAGGTACAGCCATGGGTTCGAATGTGGCACCCACTTATGCAAATCTCTACATGGCGTGGTATGAGCGCACTCTGATGCGGCCACATGATAATAGTAACATCATGTATTACACACGCTATATCGATGATGTGTTCTTGGTGTGGAGAGGTGGTGAGCCAGCATTGCTTGAGTGGGTGTCACATTTGAATACCATGGCTTGTCCAATCAGGTTTAAGTTGGAATACAGTACAGCATCTGTACATTTTTTGGATCTCAATATTTTCAAAGTTGATGCAGAGGGTATCACTCGTTTTGGTACCTCTCTTTATACCAAACCAACTGACCGCAATTCCTTGTTGGATGCAAGGAGTTTTCACCCTCTGCACCAAAAGAAAGGGATTGTCACCTCCCAACTCACTCGTGTCATCAGGAACAATAGTGAGTTACCTATGCTACATCAACAACTGGAAGAAATGGACACGAAACTAGTGGAGAGAGGCTACACTAGAGAGATGGTCAAGAGGGCACGTGATGACCTTATGGATCCCACTAATCTGGAAAAAAGGCAAAGGACAACCAAGTCAGACCCTGACCGGATCAACATGGTCACTCCATATACATCAGATTCGAGACACCTCACTGAGGCGGTCCGGAGGCATTGGCCAGTGGTAGGCAGTGATCCCACACTACCATTTGGGAGGGTAGCTGCCCCCAGAATAGCATACCGAGGAGCAAATAACCTAAGGGACATACTGGTTAAGTCAGATCCAATAAGAAATTACAAAAAGGATACTTGGCTTAAACCCACGAAGATGGGCTGTTTTCCCTGCTCTGGATGTGTGACCTGCAATGGTATGCTTAGGGGTAACTCGTTTCAGCACCCTCACAGCAACAAAAGATTCGACATTAGGCATCGCCTTACCTGCACCAGCATATATGTAGTATACATGATTATTTGCCCATGTTCCAGTGTATATATCGGCAAAACTGTAACAACCTTCCGCGAGCGTATGGCAAACCACCGGTGTGCAATACGGGAGGCCCTACGCACTGGTGAATCAGAACAACCAGTAGCTAGGCATTGCATCCAATATAAATATGCGGTTTCCAGTTTACGAACAATGCTTATAGATCATATACCCCCACTCCCAAGAGGAGGTGACAGGGGGAACATGTTACTACAATGCAAAACCAAGTGGATTTACAGGCTAAATACCATCTCTCCATATGGCCTCAATACCTCGCTGGACTTTAGCCCCTTCTACTAGACAAATTCTGTCTTTACAACATAATCTGAGTACACAGATTTTGTCCTGCTGTAGCGTATGGGTCTCAATAATGGACATACAATTATTTCTCACATATTGTTCCCATGTTTCTACCATAGTACTAGTAGGCATGACTGTGAGCTAGTATTTCACTTTATATGAAAATTGATGTAGTTTACTGTCTCTATGACATCAAATGCTTTTTTGATATTTTTCACTTATTATATGGATACAATGTTACACAGATGCTCCTTTCTAACACATTTTGAATTTTATACACTATGATTTTTACGCACTTTGTTTTTAGTATTATTTGCTGGGAGTGTTGGGCTGATATAGACATCGTTTTTGTCCATTAGTTTGGAAATTTGCGGTACTTTGCCCCATTATAAATAAGTATGGGGATCTCCGTCAATATGTGTAATCGGCGACACACTCGATATGCAAATATATCTATTGGTCTATTGCACATCCGCCGAGAAACCGTGTATAGTTTACATGTTGCCATGGCAACGTCGGCTCCACAATCTCACAGGGCGCACAGTTTAGCGCTCCCTGATGACGTCAGACGCCGATTTTACACACGGGGAACTTGACGACATGTGTTGTACTCCAGTAGTATTTAAGTGGTGACTTGGGGTAAGTGTGATATGAAGCTTTTAATATGTTGATACATTTGATAAAGGCACGATGATGTGCCGAAACGTCATGGTATTATTATCGTTTTAATGGATTGAATAAAGGATTACCTTTTATAAAGACCAGTGAGTGCCTGTGTTCTTGGAGAGGATACGAATTGGCTTGCAGTGCACCTTGGCAGTTGAATTGGTGTAAGATTGTGCTGTCCTTTATCTGGACTGTATATATATATATATATATATATATATATATATATATATATATATATATATATATATATATATGTTTACAGTATGTATGTGTGTGTGAGTATATATATATATATATATATATATATATATAGATATGTATATATATATATATATGTGTGTATATATATATATGAATTTGTGTGTATATATATATATATATATATATATATATATATATATTTGTGTGTGTGTGTGTGTGTATGTATATATATATATATATACATATAGATATTTGTGTGTGTGTGTGTACGTATATATATATATATATATATATATATATATATATATATATATATATATATATATATACATATAAAGATACAAGTAGAATGAGACTACTCAGTGTGATTCTTGTGCTGAAGATATCGCACAAGCTTCCTGTGCAGGTGTGTATATAGCCTCTTGGATGTAATTTATTCAACATCTACACCCCCCACATGTTGCTGGATTGTGTGCTCTATCAAGCATTTTCTGCTAATCTTGCATGGGAGCTTCATATTAACTAATGGGGATGTACCCGCTACAAGTGGGGCATTCGTGTTGTCTGATTTGAATAGATTGAATGTGTATTACACCCCATCAATATTTCCTGATGTTCCTGCATTAGCTGTTGTTTTATGAATAAATGTGAGGGTGTACCCGCTATAGGTGGGACATTTGATCTCCTCACTACAACTTTTGAATGTGTATTACATCCCAGTACAATGTTCAGTACATCATGCGCCAAGGTGAACATGCAGTTTCTACGTTGATTGACAAAGATGACCCCTCACCAACCTGTGTGAAACATACAGCATCGTTGTGCCAGAAGCAGTTCATAAGTCACAGGCCAATATCCCTTTGTTTGGGGAAGTTTCACTCACAGCAGAGACAAGTGGGCGTGTATGATGACGCCTGAAAACATCGCAAGATCATTGGACACTACTCTGGTGCAGATCACTCCCACAAATGCAAATTAGCCATGCAGTTGCTCAACTAACAGCACAATGAAGTATAAAGCTTGTGGGTGGGAACGGTACCAGCTGATCAGATTTGCAAGTGATTATCCACAGCTGAACACAGCCTCGATGTCAGCTATGACTTGTATAAATATAACACATTCAGCCAGTAATTTTACGCTCTCATGGGGAACACCACATAGCTGGTGTGACCACTTTGGATTTACCCTTTGGGACATTTGAAAAAGATGCCAGTTAGGCATCGAAACGTCATGTTTTTCCCAAGATTTTAACTTTTTGTTTTATTAAAAGCTAGATTTTACTTACAAATGACCAGTGAGTGCTGCCTTTTTTGCATAGTATATATATATATATATTAGACGGCGACGTAATCTGCGCCCTAGAAACACACTAAATATAGTCGATAGCAGTGGAGGAGATTCCTCAGGCCCGGAGGGTATCACCTCTAGCCAGGGTAATATTAATAATAGCGAACACTCCAATTCTTTTTTAGGAGTGGAGACACGATCGGCAGCAAAACCACCAACTATTCCCATTACAAAAAGAGAAGTGAGGGAAGAAAAATCTGAAGTCGGGGGCCACAAAAAAACAATTAGCAAGGAAAAAGTAGATATTATATTTAACCTTAGTAGCAGACATTTAAATGAAGTGGAAGTATCCCTGCTAAATCGGGGGCTATCATTCATACCGACCCCCAAAACTGATTCTTTTGATATGCTGGTGGATGTACATAAGTTACAAAGGCAGCTGAAATTAAGAGATCATTTTAGAAATGATACTTATGTCCCCACTCCATTCAAGAAGAAATCTACTTTTGAACCTGCAAATACACATAACTCCATCAGAGGATACACACGGGCTCTTAGCCATGATATCAAACAAATACCCCAACAAAAGACATATTCTAACTTGAGTAAAACTGAGGCCCAGGCACTCACGGACCTGAAAAATGACACATCCATCATTATCCGCCCTGCGGACAAGGGGGGATCTGTTGTCATTTTAGACTATACAGAGTACAGGAATGAGGCACTTAGACAGTTAAGAGATAGCCAAACGTACAAGAAATTATCTGGTAACCCTACATCAACGTATAAAAGGGTCATTGACAAATTTCTACAGGAGGGCTTTGAGGCAGGTATACTCAGTGAACAGGAGCAGACATTTCTTATTACAGATTATCCAAAGGTTCCTGTACTCTACTTACTGCCAAAGGTGCACAAAACCTTACAAAATCCACCTGGCAGACCGATTGTGTCTGCCAGGGGCTCAATTCTGTCCAGTTTGGCCATATACATTGACTCGCACCTCCAGCATGTTGTTAAGCATACTGAATCCTATTTAAAGGATTCCCCAGATATGATTCGTGTTCTCAAGGAATATGTTGGTTTAAGTGTTGATGATGTGCTTGTCACCATGGACGTGGACAGCCTTTACACTGTGATACCTCATCATGAGGGTGTGGAGGCTGTCAGGTCCATGGTGACGTGTAATGATTTGTACAATGGTCCACCCATAGAGTTCCTTTGCGAAATGTTAACACATTGTCTTGAGAAGAACTATTTTAAATTTGAAAATGACTATTTTTTGCAAATCGCAGGTACAGCCATGGGTTCGAATGTGGCACCCACTTATGCAAATCTCTACATGGCGTGGTATGAGCGCACTCTGATGCGGCCACATGATAATAGTAACATCATGTATTACACACGCTATATCGATGATGTGTTCTTGGTGTGGAGACGTGGTAAGCCAGCATTGCTTGAGTGGGTGTCACATTTGAATACCATGGCTTGTCCAATCAGGTTTAAGTTGGAATACAGTACAGCATCTGTACATTTTTTGGATCTCAATATTTTCAAAGTTGATGCAGAGGGTATCACTCGTTTTGGTACCTCTCTTTATACCAAACCAACTGACCGCAATTCCTTGTTGGATGCAAGGAGTTTTCACCCTCTGCACCAAAAGAAAGGGATTGTCACCTCCCAACTCACTCGTGTCATCAGGAACAATAGTGAGTTACCTATGCTACATCAACAACTGGAAGAAATGGACACGAAACTAGTGGAGAGAGGCTATACTAGAGAGATGGTCAAGAGGGCACGTGATGACCTTATGGATCCCACTAATCTGGAAAAAAGGCAAAGGACAACCAAGTCAGACCCTGACCGGATCAACATGGTCACTCCATATACATCAGATTCGAGACACCTCACTGAGGCGGTCCGGAGGCATTGGCCAGTGGTAGGCAGTGATCCCACACTACCATTTGGGAGGGTAGCTGCCCCCAGAATAGCATACCGAGGAGCAAATAACCTAAGGGACATACTGGTTAAGTCAGATCCAATAAGAAATTACAAAAGGATACTTGGCTTAAACCCACGAAGATGGGCTGTTTTCCCTGCTCTGGATGTGTGACCTGCAATGGTATGCTTAGGGGTAACTCGTTTCAGCACCCTCACAGCAACAAAAGATTCGACATTAGGCATCGCCTTACCTGCACCAGCATATATGTAGTATACATGATTATTTGCCCATGTTCCAGTGTATATATCGGCAAAACTGTAACAACCTTCCGCGAGCGTATGGCAAACCACCGGTGTGCAATACGGGAGGCCCTACGCACTGGTGAATCAGAACAACCAGTAGCTAGGCATTGCATCCAATATAAATATGCGGTTTCCAGTTTACGAACAATGCTTATAGATCATATACCCCCCACTCCCAAGAGGAGGTGACAGGGGGAACATGTTACTACAATGCGAAACCAAGTGGATTTACAGGCTAAATACCATCTCTCCATATGGCCTCAATACCTCGCTGGACTTTAGCCCCTTCTACTAGACAAATTCTGTCTTTACAACATAATCTGAGTACACAGATTTTGTCCTGCTGTAGCGTATGGGTCTCAATAATGGACATACAATTATTTCTCACATATTGTTCCCATGTTTCTACCATAGTACTAGTAGGCATGACTGTGAGCTAGTATTTCACTTTATATGAAAATTGATGTAGTTTACTGTCTCTATGACATCAAATGCTTTTTTGATATTTTTCACTTATTATATGGATACAATGTTACACAGATGCTCCTTTCTAACACATTTTGAATTTTCTACACTATGATTTTTACGCACTTTGTTTTTAGTATTATTTGCTGGGAGTGTTGGGCTGATATAGACATCGTTTTTGTCCATTAGTTTGGAAATTTGCGGTACTTTGCCCCATTATAAATAAGTATGGGGATCTCCGTCAATATGTGTAATCGGCGACACACTCGATATGCAAATATATCTATTGGTCTATTGCACATCCGCCGAGAAACCGTGTATAGTTTACATGTTGCCATGGCAACGTCGGCTCCACAATCTCACAGGGCGCACAGTTTAGCGCTCCCTGATGACGTCAGACGCCGATTTTACACACCGGGAACTTGACGACATGTGTTGTACTCCAGTAGTATTTAAGTGGTGACTTGGGGTAAGTTTGATATGAAGCTTTTAATATGTTGATACATTTGATAAAGGCACGATGATGTGCCGAAACGTCATGGTATTATTATCGTTTTATAGGATTGAATAAAGGATTACCTTTTATAAAGACCAGTGAGTGCCTGTGTTCTTGGAGAGGATACGAATTGGCTTGCAGTGCACCTTGGCAGTTGAATTGGTGTAAGATTGTGCTGTCCTTTATCTGGACTGTATATATATATACATATATATATATATATATATATATATATATATATATATATATATATATATATATATATTTACAGTATGTATGTGTGTGTGAGTATATATATATATATATATATATATATATATGTATATATATATATATGTGTGTATATATATATATATATGAATTTGTATATATATATATATATATATATTTGTGTGTGTGTGTGTGTGTGTGTGTATGTATATATATATATATATATACATATAGATATTTGTGTGTGTGTGTATGTATATATATATATATATATATATATATATATATATATATATATATATATACATATATATATAGATATATATATATATACATATAAAGATACAAGTAGAATGAGACTACTCAGTGTGATTCTTGTGCTGAAGATATCCCACAAGCTTCCTGTGCAGGTGTGTATATAGCCTCTTGGAGTGGTTCTCTATCCCGGTATAAACTTTCTCCACCGTAGGGGTACCCAGGGAGACAAGAGAGAGAGTGTATACAGTGTAATACAGCTTTATTCACAATTAAGCAGATAAAATACAGCACACATTGAACTCACATTAATAACCCTCAAACACAATGAGGTATGTTTGCATCATGTAAGACCATAATAGGTCTCTCCACGTATGTGTGTCAGGTAGGGTTCCAGGGATAGGTATAGGGAGTATAGGGTGAGTAGTGTCCGTGGGGTGGCCACACACGGCAATCAGTTATTAACAACAAGAGAGTCTAGTATATTAAAACAATGAGCTAGCTGACTAGCTAGGAAATAGTAAAACAATAGATAAAATCAAAGCTAAAATATAAGATATAAAATACCCTGACGCGTTTCAAAGTTTTTTTTTGATGTATCCTTCTTCTTCAGAGGGGTGTTTGATGCTTGTCCGTAATAGCTATTTTAAAATAGCTATTTTTAAACGCTTAGGGCGGCGGCACGCCCACCGCGTGTTATAGGTCATACGTGCCATAGCGTAGTAACGTAATGCGTTTGACTTAAGAAGTGACTATTTCTAGGACGTTAGTAAGGTGCGTTTAGATTGGGGTAATATCTGGTAAGGGTATCTTATACCACTTTTTATCTCATACCAGCTGATATATGGCGATTTATCACTGACTGACTATATCCTAAGGATTTGCATGAACTATTCAGTTTATCTATATTTTCAGTTATAGTGGATGTACAGGCGCTGTCTAAACCTTTTTTGTCTATATATATATATATATATATATATATATATATATATATATATATATATATATATATATATATATATATATATATATATATATACAGTATATGTATGTGTGTGTGTTTGCATGTGTGTGTGTATATATATATATAGATAGATAGATAGATAGATAGATAGATAGATAGATAGATAGATATATAGATTGATTTGGAGGTTGAGCAAGCACATCAAACATGAAATTGCAGGTATCCAGGTGGTAATCTGGTGGAGTAAAGAGAGAGATATCAGGAGAGGAAAGATAGATTTGGCTATCATCAGCATATAAATGGTACTGGATCCCAAAGGAGGATATACGTTTTTCAAGGGAGGATGTATAGAGAGACAAAAGCAAGGGACCCAAGACAGAACCTTGTGGTACTCCAGCTGAGAGAGGCAAAGGATCAGAGGATATGCTGTTAAAGGAAACTGGTATCTGCAGGATAATATCAAATATGTCTCATGAATTAGTAAACTTCTTTATATAAAGAATTACCTTTAGCTCTATAGCTCTAAGTGGAAACACTTGGCATTAAGAGCTATTGGGATAGGCATCTGCTTGAGCCATATATGGAGGCACACATCCAAAAGTAGAGGTGTGAAAAGTAGTGGGCGTGTAGAAACAGGTGCATGAATAATTAGTATGGATTGAGTCCTCATCAGATTCCATGACCAAGGTATAACCAGGGCATTAGTCTGTCCCGAAAATAATTCTGGGAACTCTGGGACAGTTTCTGTCTGGTTACCCTGTTAATAACTGTTTTTCCGGCTACTGTCTTTGTAGTTTATTATTATCACTATTCATAGTGGAATTATATATTCATGTTCCTAATATAAATGTTTTGTTTTTAACATTTGTTTGCTAAAATAAAAATCTGAATATTATTTTTCTTTCTTTAAATTACAGGTTGGACCACTGTGTTTTCTAGATTCATATGAAGATGGAAACATTCCAGATGTGCTTTGTCATTTGTTTTATATTTTGCTATGAACATTTTTCTTCTCAACATTCAGTATTTGGATTTACACAAATCTTCATTTTAATATTCTCTCAAATCTCTTTCTTCAAAGTAAAATTCTTCAAATCTCAACCTTATCTCGACATTCAGTCTTATCATCTGCACATTTTCAAATGAACATAATCTTCACGTTCATTAACAGGGTGGATATACATGTCTTAAGAGTTCAACATTCAGTTTTAATTTCTACAAGGGTTTAACTAAATATTTGCACCTTAAATCTTAAAAAAAAGCACAAGTCTTCAGTTTTCAGCTCTCAACATATAATCATTTGATGAACATGTCTTCATCTTTCAATGCTATCTAAATACTGATTTATGATATAAAATTCTTCAATCAACTTTAGGATATACACATCTCTCAACATTATCTCAGCATTCTTCAATCAACTCTAGGATACACAACCTTTTCACTCTCAATACTGTCTCAACATTAAGTCTAACAATATACAACCCTTCCACCCTCAATACTGTCTTAACATTCAGTCTAAGGATATACAACCCTTCCACTCTCAATGCTGTCTCAACATTCAGTCAAAGGATATACAACCCTTCCGCCCTCAATACTGTCTAAACATTTAGTCTAAGGATATACAACCCTTTCACCCTCAATACTGGCTCAACATTCAGTCTAAGGATATACAACCCTTCCACCCTCAATACTGTCTAAACATTTAGTCTAAGGATATACAACCCTTTCACCCTCAATACTGGCTCAACATTCAGTCTAAGGATATACAACCCTTCCACCCTCAATACTGTCTAAACATTTAGTCTAAGGATATACAACCCTTCCACCTTCAATGCCGTCTAAACATTTAATCTAAGGATATACAACCCTTTCACCCTCAATGCTGTCTCAACATTCAGTCAAAGGATATACAACCCTTCCACCCTCAATACGGTATCAACATTCAGTCTAAGTATATACAACCCTTCCACCCTCAATGCTGTCTCAACATTCAGTCTAAGGATATACAACTCTTCCACCATCAGAACTGTCTCAACATTCAGTCAAAGGATATACAACCCTTCCACCCTCAATACGGTATCAACATTCAGTCTAAGTATATACAACCATTCCACCTCAATGCTGTCTCAACATTCAGTCTAAGGATATACAACTCTTCCACCCTCAGAACTGTCTCAACATTCAGTCTAAGGGGCCGATTTATCAACCCCCGAATGCAGTTGTTTCCGCACTAACCATCAGGATTGACGGAAACAGGGGTTAAGAAACATCGGTCTTAAGACCACTGCTCCTCAACTCGTCTGCCACCTCTGAGGCGGAGGACAGCAATCTGCCCAATCGGATATGATCGGGTTGATTGAAACCCCCTGCTAGCGGCCGATTGGCCATGAATGTGCAGGGGGCGGCATTGTACAAGCATTTCACTAGAAATGCTTGTGCAATGATAAATTCCCACAGTGTATGCTGTCGGCATTTATCAATGTGTGGTGGACATGATCCGCTACAGCGGATCATGACCGCCCTCACATTGTTAAATCGGCCCCTATGTATATACAACTCTTCAACCCTCATCATCCTCTAAACATTCAGTTTTGGAGGATATGCAATTCTTTGAATCTCAAAGTTCTTTCAAAATTACATTTTTGGGATATACAACTCTTCAACTCTCAATGTTCTCTTGACATCTACTTTATGGATATACAACTCTTCAACTCTCAACGTGATCTAATTATTTGTTTATTTATTTTAATAGCCTGGTTTAAAATACTTCAGTTAAATAATATCTAAACATTCAGCTTTGGGATACACCAGCCTTTAATTGCATGTCCTTTCCAGATTGACTCCAGGATATAAAAGTCTTTATCTTTCAACATTCTCTAAAACGCGTAGGGCCTGATGAGCAAAACCTCTTTGGCATAGAGAGAAATCACACAATTTGTTTTAGGTCTTTTTGGAGCATTCTATTGCAATGTATTTGTCTCTCCTTCACACCCAGAACCTGTATAGCAAGATAAACTGTTCTAGAGCTACAATTAGCTCTTCTAAAATTATTTGAGGGATTTCACAAAACTGACAAGACTTCTTAGGTCACCAAAGCAGAGAGCTTTAGATCATCAGGCAATCATTTTTAGGATGTGCAAGCCTTTGATTGCACTGAAAAGAAGGAAACTGTAATAATTAACCTGTAAAATATATGGTGATTACTGGGATGTTAACTGTAAGATTTACATGGAGTAAATAGAGAGCGCTTGAGCATATTTTTCACTTAAAAAAACATTAAACACTTTCACGTAGATTATGAGTTGTACGTTCGTCTTTTAACACTGAAAAAATGGTAATTTCATCGGTAAAACAGCAATGCAGCCATTACGAGTCTTGTCAGTACAGCTGTACCGCAAGCCTTTAGCCTGTAATGCAACGTCAGTCCCGCACTTGTAAAAATTACGTTTTTTTCATGGGACTTCCATAGCGCTGCCATTACAAGTTTTGCGATGAGGCTAAAAAGCTTGCGTTACACCCTATACCGACAAGATCCGTACCGCGATCTGAGAGCAGTAGTTATGAGTTTTATGCAACAAAACTGTTACATAAAACTCATAACTAAAGTGTTACAAAGTACACTAACACCCATAAACTACCTATTAACCCCTAAACCGAGGCCCTCCCGCATCGTAAATACTATATTAAAGTTATTAACCCCTAATCTGCCACTCCACGACATTGTCACCACTATAATAAAGTTATTAACCCCTAAACCACTGCACTCCTGCATCTCAAACACTATTTAAATATTATTAACCTCTAATCAGCCGTCCGCCCACATCGCCCCCACTATACTAAAGTTATTAACCCCTATTCTGCGGCTCCCTGACACTGCCACCACTATAATAAACTTATTAACCCCTAAACCGCAAGCCCTCCACAACGAAATATACTAAATTAAACTATTAACCCCTAAACCAAAAGCCCCCCACATCTCAATAAACTAATTTGAACTAGTAAGCCCTGCACCTAACGCCCCCTAACTGTATATTAAAATTACAATTTCCCTATCTTAAATTAAAACTTACCTGTCAAATTAAAAAAACTAAGTTTAAACTAAAAATTAAACTAATATAACTATTAAACTTACTACCAATTAAAGAAACCTAAAATACACATTAAAAAATCCTAACACGGGGGCGGAGCCAGTTATCATGCAGAGAGGAGGTGTTTGAACATGGCTCCTGCAATAAATAATAAAAAATTTATAAAATTTAGCTAATTCGCACAGCACAAGAGATGTACTCATTCTAAAGGAGCCCTGCAATAGCTGAGGACCTTGCTGGCGATTTATAAGAAGGTTTTGGGCGCCAGAGAGGAGCGACAGATTGAGGCCTTGCCAAGCTCGGGGTCTCCCTGAGAGAACTGTATACCACGTACCTCGCAGCAAGATAATAGTAAGAGGGCCCGAGCTGGCTTTTTGGAGCGGTGCCTGCTGGAGTGTGAGGACTCTGAGACCATGGAGGGGCTGTTAGCGGCATTGCACAACTGGCAGGAGGACTTCGAGTGCAAGATGGGCCACAGATTTGACCGCCTCCTAACCATCATGGCGGATACCCATGCAGAAATTGCTACTGAAGTCTCGGATGTGGCACCCCATGCAGCTTTGAACGCACAGCGCAGTGATTCTCAGGAGGATATTGATCAACCCCCGGATAACTCACCGCTCACCGCAGAATCAGAGGCCTGTGGATTACCAGCGACCCGGTACAGGTCAGATCTCTTAATCCAGATACCCAGGGGGGACTGTGGGAGCTCCTACCATTGCGCTGCTACACATCAGGAGGGTGTGCGCAGAAGACAATTCTACTCCAACATGACCCACAGCCTGAGGCTACATTGGATGGACATATCATGCTGGGAAACTCTGGATTTACCTGGCGTCTTGGTGAGACAACTGTTTGTAAAGACCGGTGTGGGCTGAGCATTCCTGCTGTGGCTGTCATTTGTGCAGCTACCGCCATGTTCAGCAGGGTGCCTCTGTTCTAACATTGCAATCCCATATGACGACCGTTAGGTCTGAACTCACAGACTCAATTTTGTGAACATTTTATCTTGTGGCCCCAGCAATATTCATATTTGTCAGCTTACTGGAGATATGAGAACCTATATCCTCTCTGATTATTTGGCTAACTGTGGATCTAAATATGCAACTGATATGTCCCTTGTACTTGTAAATTACCACTGTCTGCCCTTTGCTCTTTCCTAATCTAATCTCTATCCATATATAGTGAACAGTTTATCCCTCTCATACCATTGCAGCCTCCTCCTGATGATATGTGTTATTGGGAAAGAGAATGCTAGTTTTCAGATATTACTTGGGTAGCAGGGTTTTTTCAAGGAATGGGACCACAATACTTGTCTTAGATCCGCCTCTCTTCCCCCCTCCCTCCCCCCCTCTTTCCTCCCTCCTTCCCCCCCTCTCCCCCCCCTTTCCCCCCCCTCCCCACCCCCCCTTTTTCCCCCCCTCTCCCCCCCCTTTCCCCTCATCTCCCCCCCTTTTTCCCCTCATCTCCCCCCCTTTTTCCCCCCATCTCCCCCCCCCTTTCCCTCCTCCCTTCTCCCCTCTCCTACTCCCCTCCAACCTTCTTCTCCTCCCTTCCTCCTCCTCTCCTTCCCTCCTTTCCCCCCTCCCTTCCCCCTCCCTTTTCCCTTTCCTCCTTCCTCCCCCTCCCCCCCATTCCTCCCTCCCCCTTTTCCCTCACTCCCCCCCCTCTCCATCCTTTCCCCTTCCTCTCCCCCTTCCTCCTCCCCTCCCTCCTTTCCTCCCCTTTTTCTTCTCCCCCCCTCCTTTTCCATTCCCTCCTTTTCTCCTTCCCCTCTTTCCTCATCCTTCCTGCTTCCCCCCCTCTCTCAATTGTGTAGTAAAGGGATAAATAATTTATCCTCTATGCTCCTATCTGGCAGAGTTATGAAGTCTCTGCCCTGTTCATAGGGCCTCGGTTAGAGAATATACCCATATGAGTGTAAAAATTGGCTCTTCGAATGTCACTAATGTAACAATATATTATGAATGTCATGCATTGTTTATTATCTACAAGCTGCGTCTCACTATTGGCTTTCTGTATTTGCAACCTCACTTATATATCTAATGCTTTTTCTAGAATTATTACTATGCTGCCTAAGGCTCAGAGATTCTAGGACGTCCAATGCTTATGTTTTCTTTCATATGCTACCCACCGTGGTGGTATAAGCACTCACTAACCTTCGGGTGATTGATAATTCCTTTTGAGCCTGCAGTTTTTGGTCTGTTAGTTTTCTAGCCTCAATGCTCTTCCCATATTTGTATCTTGGTGAACAACTACATCCCTTTATTTACCAGTATGTGAGCTTTTATGAGACGCAGTTTCTACAGTTTGTTTCTCTGACATAATGTGAGATATTGAAATATTTAATGTTGTAATATCTGGTTATATCATCTCCTTCTATATTATTCTGAGCTTCTCGGACCTCACCAGGGTCCTATCTGCCATAGGGAGGAGCTATTCAGCGTAGGCCTTGAGTGGGTCTGTGCTGTCTAAAAGCCCTCTGAATAGTACCCTTAATCCATAGAAGTCCAAAAGTGGCTTCAGTCATCTTTGAGGGAAAAGAGGGCGATTTTGAGTTTGCTCTCCAACTTCTATTCATTTGATGTATACTTTAACCTGAGAACATTTTGTGAATTTGACAGGAGATTTATCTCTATATTTGTTCTTTTACATTTATAATTGTCCACAATACTTGTTTTACTATATGCTTTATACTATGTCCATGTTGGGGCAAACTGTTCTTGTGTATTTGTAAGTGCAATTCCCTCAATAAAAACATATTTAAAAAAAAAAAAAAATCCTAACACTACTATAAAAATTACAAAGTATCTAATTACAAAAAATAAGAAATATTAAATTACAAAAAATAACAAACAAAATTATCAAAAATAAAAAAGAATTACACCTAAGTTAATATCCCTATAAAAATAAAAAAGCCCACCCAAAATAAAAAAAAACCCTAGCCTACAATAAACTTCCAATAGCCCTTAAAAGGAATCAGCTCTTTTACCTGTAAAAAAAGCACAAAGACCCCCCAACAGTAAAACCCACCACTCAACCAACCCCCAAAATAATAACCCTAACTCTTAAAAAAAACCTAAGATACCCATTGTCCTGAAAAGGGCATTTGTATGGGCATTGCCCTTAAAAGGGCATTTAGCTCTTTTGCATTGCCCTGAAAAGGGCATTTAGCTCTTTTAAGAAAGACCAAACCCTAATATAAAATATAAACCCACCCAAAAAAAGTAAAAACAGCTTTTTTATATCCGTCTTTAATTTACCTCAACAGAAGTGATAGATAAGGTGAAACTTAGCTTTCAACATGTTGGCACCATTATTTTATAGAAACTAAAGTACCTTATAGAAACTAAACATTTACACTCATATCAAAATAATTATATCTACTATTCTCAGACTATTATTTTTTTTGTTCATGGTTTAAGCACAAAATATTAAAGATAATTTGCATACAGAGCATATTTCTTAACACATTTTACATGTGTCTGCTTAGCACTAGGGGGCCGATTTATCATCGGTCTGTCAGACATCATCTGCTCAGCGCATCAGGAGCCATTCGGCCCTTGATAAATCAGCCCCTCGGAGTCTACTCTATATGATGTAAATACAAAATGAAAAAGAGCGTTTAAACAGTTCAGATTATAGAACACGTTGGTGCTTTATGGAACTTCACATGATCAAGTCCCTTTCATGGGAATAAGTTGTTTTCTTTGTTAATTTATTATTATTATTACTATTATTATTCTCATCGGTTATTTGTAGGGCGACAACACATTCCCCAGTGATATTAATTTTAGAAGCCATGTTTCAAAGAACATTCTAAACTTACAAAAAGATTTACAACTTGTTCATTTGCTAAGTTTGAAAACAAACACAATTTGTAGGAAAGATAATTTTCACAAAAAGGTTGCTTATAAATATATTTAACCTGTTTTTATGATTGACTAACAGTTTACTTAGGTATGTAATGTTATTATGAAATACAAAAAGTAGTAAAGGCCTTAGGTAGCTAAAGTTATATGTTTGTGTGTTTATATTACAACATTTTGGATTTGTGCAACCTTAACATCTTGGGTTGAAATGCATTGGGTAGTTGCAGTAAAGATTTTTAATAACATTTTAATTTTTCATATATATTGAAAAAAATCTCCAAAATAACACCTTAAAATGCTCAATTATATGCAATAAATTCTATGTTCGTCCAAAAAATGTCTATCTTTTTCTTGTTAAATTAACTGCATCTGTGTAATGTGTTGTAGTAGTTTTACTAGTTGCATTTGCATTTTGTTGGGGAACTTACTATTACCAAGAAAGAGCAGAAACCAGGAATTTTCAAATATTTGAGTGAGAACTTGAACTCTGGCATGATCTAAGGTTTATGACATTTCCTCAATTGTTGTACATTATTATTAAGAGATGTGAGAATTTATATTTATATTAAGGTTGCATCATTACAGATGTTTCGAATTCAGATTTGACTATATTTTAAACTTTTCCAAATTTATCAAACATTTAACAGGTACGCTCGTGTGTATTCCGATGCAGCATACCTCATTTTCAATCCGCCACCCTTGAGGTCACGGATGCCATAGAAGTCAATGGGAGTCTGAAAACACAGAAAGCTTATGTTCGATGCTGCAAGAGAATGAAGTATATTACATAATAAAAGTAAATTAAAAACTCTATTAAAATTGTATACTCTTTCTAAATCAAATAATATTATTGCTCCACATTTGGTGCACTAGTAGATATTGGGATAAAAATTAAAAATACAGTACTACTTATGGATTATGCGACAATTTATCGCTCATTACAAAGCAATGGGGCATTATTATTTCTACAAATTTGTTGAAACGTTTTGCCCCAAACCTGTTGCACTAATAGATATAGAGATAAAAATGAAATAAATACACAACATAATAATGCTAACTTCCTTTTTATTTTTTGTGAAAAATCTATGTGCACCATGTTTAAGCCATGTAATACAAGTCACACTCTCCACTTCGCACCAATTTTGACGCAAACTCCTAAACAACCCACACACTAGTGAATTTTTCAACCACTTTTGATTGGAATATGCATAATCACATGATTTATGACATCAGCCAATCTGATTCAAATATACATTATAAACTATCAATAACAAATCAAATTGCTCGATACTTGTGTCATTGATCACTCATCAGAACTTGTAAGTGCCATTTGTTACAATGTGTATTATACTTTGAAAGTATGTATATGTGAATTTAGAATTAAAGATAAACATTGACGCTGACATTAGGACACACAGTGTAATATTTTAGACAAGGATTTTAAAATTCGAATTGATGTTTGATTCAATATAATCTTAAACTGGTAGCTCAAAGGGATAGCCCACCTAACATTAAACTGTCATGATTCAGATACAGCAGAAATTAAAATCATCTCTTTACTGTCATGCTATTTTTAGTGTATTTCTTCCTTCTTTTGAATTTATTTTTCAGTAAGAAATGTCATCTTATATGCCAGCCCATTTTATAAGATCTGTGAAGGGGTGGTTTTTACACAGGTACAGAGAGAAAACTGTCCCAGCTCTTAAAATATCCTTTGATTGCAAATAAATACATATGATACCCTGATTATATGTTATATTTGCAATTATTCCTGCTCAGAATAATAATACATTTACACTATATACATATAGTGGTATAAATAAACACAGAGATATGAAAGACAACATTGTTTAGAATTAAAAAAAGGAATTTAGGGACATGTAAATATGTTTGAAAAAGATTTCTGACATAACACACATACACACACACACACATATATATATATATATATATATATATATATATATATATATATATATATATATATATATATATATATATATATACACAAATACACAAGTATGTGAAAAGATATATTTATAAATGCTAGCATTAATAATCATTTATAACAAAAATATTAGATAAAAGCATATCATGACTTCTAGAAATACAAATACACATTAATTTATGTGAAAGTTTCATATAACAGATTTTTTTGTATAACAAATAAATATAAAAATAACTTTCTATGAGATATTGTTTGTTCAGGTATAAATGTAGCTATTTCTTGGACATTAACAGTTGAAATATAAAAGATTAACTTTAGATAAATGTGCTTGTTCATGGACAGTAATAAAATGGTTGAAATAAAGTTGGGAAGAACCCGAATAACCACGATATCGATGACTGTTAGTTAACAACAGTCTGATGCTCTTCGCACCATACTTGACACGCATGTTTTTGATGGCTTTTTTGATAAATAAGGGTATTGTATTCAGATCAGCGTCAGCGATGTCTGGCGAGCGTTTTGACGCTGGCAAATGCACTGAGATTGACGCTTTGATAAATTGACCCCCATATCTGCTTTGGATTTACAATCTTTCTTCATCAACAGAGGTAACATAATCAGAGTAATTCAAACTTATTTAACTTACTCTGGTCAAGCAGATACGTTCTAGAATTCTGACTTTCTGGTTTACTGCACCAGAATTCTGGAATTTTGTGGCACACTTACAAGTACAGACCTGCTGACCCACCTCATCTTTCATCCCTGCATGCCCTGGGTGGCTCCCCAAGGGTGGCTCTAGAGGGGGGGGGAGCAAGGGTGCAAATCGCCTTTGGGTTGAGGAGTATGGTAAAAAGGTAAAAATGACTACTCCAACCCTGCCCTTTTAGGCAGGTGACATCCCACAACTGCTTAACCACACCCCGGACTACAGAACTCCTGCAACTCCCCTTCCCCATGCCCTGATCCTAATAATGCAACACCTGTAACTCCACTCACCTTGTCCTCACCTGTGGAAAAGCCTGTGACTTCATCCAGGAGTGTTTGCCCTTATAATAAGGTTTCTGAAAGCATCCCTGCTGTTCCCCGTAATCTCACTGGCCATTTCACAGCATGAGCTATGGTTTCAGCACAAACCCATCAGCTGTCCCTACACCACACCCAAGCAACTAGTCACTACTCAAACTTCACAGACACACTTGGAGCTCAACTCTGAAAAACAGCACCCACATTCCACCAAAGCCCTAACCCTACGTTTCCAAATCTCAACCACTTAAAAAATGCTGTCCTTATCATGCTTAAAATTAGTGTTTATTTTTTGCTCATGGGTGTGTAGCTGTGAAGCAGTAGAACATTGGAAGATGTTCTGTTTTGTCTCTAACACACAGCAGTATTCAAACATGCATTTACCATTTCAATATCAACTAAGCAGCTGATACCAGTATTTTTTTTAATTAAAATATATTAATAGGTTTAATTGCTCCTAATTTGTATGCTAATAGCTCAATAGCCCTGTAAAGTGATGGTAGACATGAAAAGTTTTAAAATCAGGTCCGGAATCTAAGTGATATTTTACAGGGACTTTAAATAAAGATGCGCAGTAACTTACGGCTAGATTTAGAGTTCTGCGGCCAAAGGGGTGCGTTAGCTACGCGTGCTTTTTTCCCCCCGCACATTTTAAATACCCCTGGTATTTAGAGTTCACAGAAGGGCTGTGTTAGGCTCCAAAAAGGGAGCGTAGAGCATATTTAACGCCACTGCAACTCTCGATACCAGTGGTGCTTACGGACGTGGCCAGCTTCATAAACGTGCTCGTGCACAATTCCCCCATAGAAAAAAATGGGGCAGTTTTAGCTGAAAAAAAACCTAACACCTGCAAAAAAGCAGTGTTCAGCTCCTAACGCAGCCCCATTGTTTTCTATGGGGAAACACTTCCTACGTCAGCACCTAACACTCTAACATGAACCCGAGTCTAAACACCCCTAACCTTACACTTATTAACCCCTAATCTGCCGCCCCCGCTATCGCTGACCCCTGCATATTATTATTAACCCCTAATCTGCCGCTCCGTACACCGCCGCCAGCTACGTTATCCCTATGTACCCCTAACATCGCCGAACACTATGTTATATTTATTAACCCCTAATCTGCCGCCCCCGCTATCGCTGACACCTGCATATTATTATTAACCCCTAATCTGCCGCTCCGTACACCGCCGCAACATACATTATAGTTATGTACCCTTAATCTGCTGCCCCTAACACCACCGACCCCTATATTATATTTATTAACCCCTAATCTGCCCCCCACAACGTCGCCTCCACCTACCTACAATAATTAACCCCTAATCTGCCGATCGGAGCTCACCGCTACTATAATAAATGTATTAACCCCTAAAGCTAAGTCTAACCCTAACACTAACACCCCCCTAAATTAAATATAATTTAAATCTAACTAAATAAATTAACTCTTATTAAATAAATTATTCATATTTAAAGCTAAATACTTACATGTAAAATAAACCCTAATATAGCTATAATATAAATTATAATTATATTGTAGCTATTTTAGGATTAATATTTATTTTACAGGCAACTTTGTATTTATTTTAACCAGGTACAATAGCTATTAAATAGTTAAGAACTATTTAATAGCTACCTAGTTAAAATAATTACAAAATTACCTGTAAAAGAAATCCTAACCTAAGTTACAATTAAACCTAACACTACACTATCAATAAATAAATTAAATACAATACCTACAATTATCTACAATTAAACCTAACACTACACTATCAATAAATAAATTAAATAAAATACCTACAAATAAATACAATTAAACCTAACACTACACTATCAATAAATAAATTAAATTAAATACCTTCAAATAAATACAATGAAATAAACTAACTAAAGTACAAAATAAAATAAATAAAGTACAAAATAAAAAAATATTTACAAATATTAGAAAAATATTACAACAATTTTAAACTAATTACACCTACTCTAAGCTCCCTAATAAAATAACAAAGACCCCCAAAATAAAAAAATGCCCTACCCTATTCTAAATTAAAAAAGTTCAAAGCTCTTTTACCTTACCAGCCCTGAAAAGGGCCCTTTGCGGGGCATGCCCCAAAGAATTCAGCTCTTTTGCCTGTAAAAAAAACACATACAATACCCCCCCAACATTACAACCCACCACCCACATACCCCTAATCTAACCCAAACCCCCCTTAAATAAACCAAACACTAAGCCCCTGAAGATCTTCCTACCTTATCTTCACCTCGCCGGGTATCACACCAATCCGTCCTGGCTCCGATGTCTTGATCCAAGCCCAAGCGGGGGGCTAAAGATGTCCATGATCCGGCTGAAGTCTTCATCCAAGCGGGAGCTGAAGAGGTCCATGATCCGGCTGAAGTCTTCTATCAACGGCATCTTCAATTTTCTTTCTTCCGGAGCCATCATCTTCCAGTCAACGCGGATCCAAACTCTTCTACCGACGGCTACTCGACGAATGACGGTTCCTTTAAATGACGTCATCCAAGATGGCATCCGTCGAATTCCGATTGGCTGATAGGATTCTATCAGCCAATCGGAATTAAGGTAGGAAAATTCTGATTGGCTGATGGAATCAGCCAATCAGAATCAGGTTCAATCCGATTGGCTGATCCGATCAGCCAATCAGATTGAGCTCGCATTCTATTGGCTGTTCCGATCAGCCAATAGAATGCAAGCTCAATCTGACTGGCTCGCATTGGACTTCGGATGAAGAAGATTGATCCGCGCTGGAGGTCTTCAAGATGGAGCCGTTCCTCATGGGATGAAGATAGAAGATGCCGCTTGGATCAAGATGGTTGCCGGTCCGGATCTCCTCTTCTTCCCGGATAGGATGAAGACTTTGGAGCCTCTTCTGGACCTCTTCAGCCGCCGCTTGATAGAAGATTTCAGCCGGATTATGGATCGCCAGCCCCCGCTTGGGCTTGGATGAAGATTTTCGGATCCTGGAGCGATCAGTGAACCTGGCATGGTGAAGATAAGGTAGGAAGATCTTCATGGGCTTAGTGTTAGGTTTATTTAAGGGGGGTTTGGGTTAGATTAGGGGTATGTGGGTGGTGGGTTGTAATGTTGGGTGGGTATTGTATGTTTTTTTTTACAGGCAAAAGAGCTGAATTATTTGGGGCATGCCCCGCAAATGGCCCTTTTCAAGGCTGGTAAGGTAAAAGAGCTTTGAACTTTTTTAATTTAGAATAGGGTAGGGCATTTTTTTTTATTTTGGGGGTCTTTGTTATTTTATTAGGGGGCTTAGAGTAGATGTAATTAGTTTAAAATTGTTGTAATATTTTTCTAATTTTTGTAAATATTTTTTTATTTTTTGTAACTTAGTTCTTTTTTATTTTTTGTACTTTAGTTTAGTTTATTTAATTGTAGTTATTTGTAGGTATTGTATTTAATTAATTTATTGATAGTGTAGTGTTAGGTTTAATTGTAGATAATTGTAGGTATTTTATTTAATTAATTTATTGATAGTGTAGTGTAAGGTTTAATTGTAACTTAGGTTAGGATTTATTTTACAGGTAATTTTGTAATTATTTTAAATATTTTAGCTATTGTACCTGGTTAAAATAATTACAAAGTTGCCTGTAAAATAAATATTAATCCTAAAATAGCTACAATATAATTATTATTTATATTGTAGCTATATTAGGGTTTATTTTACAAGTAAGTATTTAGCTTTAAATAGGAATAATTTATTTAATAAGAGTTCATTTATTTCGTTAGATAAAAATTATATTTAACTTAGGGGGGTGTTAGGGTTAGAATTAGCTTTAGGGGTTAAAAAATTTATTATAGTAGCGGTGAGCTCCTGTCGGCAGATTAGGGGTTAATAAGTGTAGGTAGGTGGCGGCGACGTTGGGGGGGTAGATTAGGGGTTAATAAATATAATATAGGTGTCGGCGGTATTAGGGGCAGCAGATTAGGGGTACATAGGGATAACTTAGCTGGCGGCGGTGTACGGAGCGGCAGATTAGGGGTTAAAAAATTTAATAGAGTGGCGGCGATGTGGGGGGACCTCGGTTTAGGGGTACATAGGTAGTTTATGGGTGTTAGTGTACTTTAGAGAACAGTAGTTAAGAGCTTTATAAACCGGCGTTAGCCCAGAAAGCTCTTAACTACTGACTTTTTTCTGCGGCTGGAGTTTTGTCGTTAGATTTCGAACGCTCACTTCAGCCATGACTCTAAATACCGGCGTTAGAAAGATCCCATTGAAAAGATAGGATACGCAAATGGCGTAGGGGGATCTGCGGTATGGAAAAGTCGCGGCTGTAAAGTGAGCGTTAGACCCTTTCCTGACTGACTCCAAATACCAGAGGGCGGTAAAAACCAGCGTTAGGAGCCTCTAACGCTGGTTTTGACGGCTACCGCCCAACTCTAAATCTAGCCGTTACTTTTTAATCCAAACGTATCATTCTAATACACTGCACTCCAGCTGCCCACTTCAAAACTCATATTTATTGTGAGCTAACAGTTTGAACTGTTCTCCAATCGGTGCTTTAGCTATGAAAAAAAAAATGCCATACAGCTAAAGTGCTGATTGGAGAACAATTTCAAACCATTAGTTTACAAAAATAAGAATTTTGAAGTGGGCGGCCAGAGCGGGGGGTATTAGAATGGCATGGCTTGATTATAAAATAAATTACTGAGCATCTTAATTAGAAGTGGTCAATTAAAGTCCATCTAAAATATTGCTTAGATTCCGGACACAATTTTAAAACATGTAAAGTTTACCAACACTTTAAGTTCAGGGTTCAGTTTCTTGCAGCACAATACCAGGTAAGTACACTACCTTCAAAGCTAATTTGTTAACCTCTAAATTTGCAGATAGTAATCCACTTAAAATTATGGGGGAAATAGCCCAGAGGAGTATAATATATCAAAACTACTGTTATACATTACTTTAATAGCATAACAATTATATTTGTAATTTGAATATGAATAAATGTTATATCGCAATGTTACAATATTCTTTTCATACCCTTTTAACAATATTATTTTTTCCTTTGCATGCCAAAAGAACAGTACAGTGGGCCCGCATGATATTATAATGATCGCCAGGACAGCAGCAGCCATGTGATATTATATACGTACAGCTGACATATAAGGAGGTTTAATGTTTTTTTGAGGATATAGGAAACTGAGGATCACTGGCTTCAAGTAAGAATGAAGATTAGGATATTACAAATGGCACCTGCTATAATTATACAGCTAAATAAATACCACAGGAATTCACCAAAATGATTTATTGTCAGTTGGGATTTTTCATTTTGATCATTAATATGGAATAAATACCTTACAGCACAGGATCCTGGATTACTTCTGTATTTATGGCCCATTCCTGGATTATTTCACACCATGCTTATAAACGTTTTTGGTTTATTTCTATGGTTTTCTATGGTTTTCTTGAACCTATAAAATAACTTGTGGATTTGTTTCTGGGATGCTGCAACCATAAAAACAAAAAATATATTTCTCTGTATGCCGTAAGTATTCTCAGTAAGTTTCTCAGCTTGGTCCCCAATGAGACACAATCATTCTGTCTGATATTATTGCTACTGTGTTTTATAGAAGTTAAGATTAAAGGGACAGTCAAGTCCAAAATAAACTTTAACTCGTGCTTATATATATCTACAGAAACACATCCCAAACATGGCTATCCTTTAAAACTACAAATCCCTAATATAGTCACAGTAAATATCTCAAGAAAAGGAAGCAAAAATCAGGCTGGTTTGAAAGATAAAAATTAGGATATATATGATTTTTATAAAAATATCAGTACTAAACTAAAAATAGAGGTTGTAAATACAATAATTTAATTACACAATGCAGTACATAAACAGTTAATAATTGTTAACACAATTTTATCTGCAGATTTAAAAACTATATTATAGACACCGGTGCCTTGAATACATAAAAAAAATTCTTAAAAGGCTCAAAAAAAGAAGTAAATGAAATTGTGTCTTAAGTGGATGATGATAAGTAAGTTTACTTGGCTTACTATTCGTGTACGGTGAAAGAGGCTGTTTATCCAGGTACAAAAACCAATGAGATGAAAAACTATATATATAGTAATATGCCACTTGGTTACAGCACTTGATACTAGTATAATGTGTCTTCACAATCTAAACATCTTCATCAATGGAATTCATTAAAATAAGCACTGTAGTTAGATCGATACCTGTTAGTCCTTTGCCGGCTGGCGTGTATCTGATCTTGGCATCTGTGTGGGTGGTGGTCCATGTGACCGATCACATGACCATAGTCACATCCAATAAGGTAAGAGGTGTTTCGGACCTTTTATTTTCCTTCTAGCTCTTCTCTCAATGTCGGGTGCTGTAATACTTGCACCTATTTGTAAGATTGTTGACCCTTCATCAAGCAATGTATAAAGTTTCTTGAATTATGTGCCACGGATACAGGGTTTAACGTCCTAACCTTATCCCCTCGTGGTGCACACTGAATAGCAGCAGGCACAGTCAAATCAGCATCTACGCGTTTCGACTAGAATGCCTTTGTCAAGATGCCTGATTGGATCTGGATCCTGCTTTTTATAGTCTGCCCCAACCTAATTTCCTGTAAATTAACACTTGCTTATGTTAAAGGGACCTGAAACCCACATTTTTTCTTTCATGATTTACAAAGAGCATGTCATTTTAAACAACTTTCTAGTTTACTTCCATTGTCTATTTTGCTTCATTTCCGTGATATCCTTTGATAAAAAAGCATATCTAGATAGGCTCAGTAGCTGCTGATTGGTGGTTGCACATAGATGCCTCATGTGATTGGCTCACCCATGTGCATTGCTATTTCTTCACACAAAGGATATCTATAAAATGAAGCAAATTAGATAAAAGAAGTAAATCGGAATATAGTTTAAAATTGTATTCTCTTTCTAAATCATAATAGAAAAAATTAGGGTTTAGTGTCCATTTAACATCAACTCAATAGGTGGCAATGATTAGATTTGTATAATATACGGTGACATTTACTAGTAGATTTAGAAAGTACTGGTAGTGGAAATGAAGAAACCCACAAGAAGAAACTGCACAAATAGCACTCTTTACTTAGACTAAAGTATCTAGAGAGATCAAGATAAATAAAAATAACTTTTAATAAAATTTGTGTAAAATCTGGGACCCTGTGTACAAACACATGTTAAAATCAACAATAGAGCTAATAATGTATAGAGTTCCTGTTTATATATAATTATAGCCTTTGAGATGTAACCAAATATTTAACAAGAAATAATAATGAAATGCAAATGGATATAACTATTAGTGAAAGGTCACTTGTATATCAATATAATAGAGATCTACCTAGAGTCTTTATTGCAGAGGTATAAGGGTAAGCAATAATCCAGACTTACACTGTAGATTTTCTGACTCTAATAATATCCCAGTCTATAGTGTTGTGGAATCGTCAAGAGTCTAAATGATTCTAAATGGTTTATTCTATGTGAAACATAAATATAGCTAAAGATGCAATTCAACAGTATCATATATAAATGTAACCACTGATATTGATAGGAGTTGGGTAAACCTTTGTTAGGTATAAGTATATTGATACACAGTTTTATTGACACAATTGTGTCTCATCTAAGCTTGTATAAAGTTTGTGATGAACCAAGTGAGAGGAGGTATGTTGTGCTTATACTTGTATAACATAATAAATACCTACAGTAGACTTCAAGCAACAATATTATTGATTTTATTTTATAGTGACCTTATGAGATTTCATCACATTATTAAAGAGTGAGTTATATATTAGTTGTAGAGACAACACATCAGAATCACTGATTTTATTGCACAACCAGCGTTACTAAGGTCAATATTAATGAGAATATTAGGATTGGTGAAAATGTTGCTCTTACAGTAATTCTAAGTTGCAAATGACCTCCCAAATTATAGTGAGATTAAACCATTATAAGTTAAAGTCACCTCCCAAGCCTGGTTATACCTAGTATAACATGTAGCTATTGCTTAAAGGGACAGTCTACACCAGAATTTTAATTGTTTATAAAGAAAGATAATCCTTTTATTACCCATTCCCCAGTTTTGTATAACCAACACAGTTATATTAATATAATTTTTACCTCTGTGATTACCTTGTATCTAAGCCTCTGCAGACTGCCCCCTTATCTCAGTGCTTTTGAGAGACATGCAGTTTAGCCAATCATGCAGACTCCTAAATAACTCCAAGGTATTGAGCACAATGCTATCTATATGACACACATAAACTAGTACTGTCTAACTGTAAAAAAAAAATCAAAACGGTTTAGAAATCAGTTTGAGCCTACCTAGGTTTAGCTTTTCAAAAATACCACCAAGGAAACAAAGCAAATTTGATGATAAAAGTAAATTGGAAAGTTTTTTAAAATTGCATGCCCTGTCTGAATTATGAAAGTTTAATTTTGACTAGACTGTCCCTTTAATGCAGCATTATATGGATATCAGTTGCTTATTGGATCTACTGAGACCTATGCTTGAGGTGTACGTTCCACAAATATATTTTAGGGGCATATATAGTAATGCAAAAATATTAGAAGCACCGAGTATACATTACAGTCAGGACAATCACTGATTTTAATATCCAAACAGCATTGCTAAGGTCAATAATAAGGAGATATCAAGATCGATGGTAAACGTAACTTGTACAGTAATTGTAATTACAAATGGCCTGAGAGTATATAGTGCAATCAGGTTGTTATGAGTTCTGATCTCCTCCCAAACTTAGTTACACTTTATATGACATTTATACTGTTGCTCAGTATAACATTACCAAACTGTACCAAATTGTAGGCTGCTTATTACTGTGAACAATATTAATAGTGAAAGTTACCACAGTTCCATATATAGGACATGGACAAATAAAGAAGCAACCGTGATATAAATCACTGGGCTTCTATAGGAGGCGCTAAAGATATGATGGAATCAGTACATAAACACAGTATGATATATATAAAATTCCTGTATGTGCAAGTGAAAATAAAAAAGATAATACACAATAAAATAAATGGACTAGACAAGCCAGATATGCTAAGTCCAACAGGTATCCTCAGACGTCCCAGAACTTGATAGGCCGCTCTCTGTCGTCACCCAAGGGGATGATGCACTTCTATGATGTTAAGACAAAAACAAAAACAGAGGCGCCACATGTGTAGGTCAAAAAAGATAAATAAATCCAGATAGCAGCAGAATAAGGGTACTCACAAAATTGGCGGCACTCTATTGTGCCAACAGGAGCAGGCTGGTATTCTACAGCGAACCAGCTGGCTGTGTGGAAGATCCCCACCGGATGTGTGCAGTGTTGGAATTTCCTGCCTGCAGGGCTTCTGAATAATACCCAATGGCAATCCTTCCCTTCAACTGGAACTGCAGGTGGAATGGAGAGATGGGCTAGAATGCCCTAAGGTTACTGATAAGGAGACAAACACACCAACACCAGACTGATGTAAAAGTTAAAATTAGTATTTTATTATACAGAATAAAAATACAAAAGGTATAACAATTTACAGCTGGGTTGTGTGGATATCAATCTCCTGTCATCCCCTTGGGTGACGACAGAGAGCGGCCTATCAAGTTCTGGGACGTCTGAGGATACCTGTTGGACTTAGCATATCTGGCTTGTCTAGTCCATTTATTTTATTGTGTATTATCTTTTTTATTTTCACTTGCACATACAGGAATTTTATATATATCATACTGTGTTTATGTACTGATTCCGTCATATCTTTAGCGCCTCCTATAGAAGCCCAGTGATTTATATCACGGTTGCTTCTTTATTTGTTTATAGGACATGGAGCAGTTCCTTGTTCTGGCTTTAACATATACTCTGTGTTATTAAGAATTATGCATATTACACATGTCCTATATATGGATCTGTCATAACTGGCATTATTAATATTGGTCACAGTATTAAGCAGCCTACAGTTTGGTAATGTTGTACTGAGCAACAGTATACATGTCATATAAAGTGTAACTAAGTTTGGGAGGAGATTGTAACTCATAACGACCTGATTGCACTATATACTCTCAGGCCATTTGTAATTACAATTACCGTACAAGTTACGTTTACCATCAATCTCGATATCTCCTTATTATTGACCTTAGCAACGCTGTTTGGATATTAAAATCAGTAATTGTCCTGACTGTAATGTATACTCGGTGCTTCTAATATTTCTGCATTACAATATATGTCCCTAACATATAATCGTGGAATGTACACCTCTAGCATAGGTCTCAGTAGATCCAATAAGCAACTGATATCCATATATTGCTGCTTTAAGCAACAGCTACGTTTTATGCTAGGTATAACCAGACTTGGGAGGTGACTTTAACTCATAACAGTTTAATCTCACTATAATTTGGGAGAAAAAGTTCAATCAAATCCAGCACCACAGACAAGCAAGTGTGCACACCAACAGGTTACTGCAAACACCTTGGCAATAGAATAAGATAAAAAATAGCAGCACCACCTTCAGTATGCAGACATCTTCATTTATTATTCCATATATAGGAGCAGGTATAAATGACAACGTTTCTGGTCACATACCTAAGGGTATGTCAGTGTTGTTGTGTATTTTGGGCAGAAAGTAGAATATTGGTGTTCTCGGGTGTGTTATTATTAAAAAAAAATTGTTCAGTTTCTGTTACTATACCCTTACTTTTGGCCTCAAATATCATCTTTTCGAATTTCCTTTTCTCTCTAGGATAATTTCTCAATTTTATATATGTTGTTTTATCCTCTACAAGTGTATATGCTTCTTTTAGATAGTTGGTCATGTCCATAACAACTATCCATCCCTCCTTTATCCACCTGTTTTATAATTATATTGGTATATTGTTGAAGTTGTTTGAGGACTTCATTTTCTTTTTTTGTCAAATTCCATTTCATATCTTTTTTATTGTCTATTTTTTCCAAATCTTCTTTAACCTTTAATTCAAATAACTCTATGGCACTACCTTTGTATTGTGTGGGAAAAAAACGTGGATTTCGACTTCAAATTTGTATGTAGATATCCACTGTTGGAAGTCTTTGTATTTCTTTCTAGCGTATTTTTCATAAAGTATTTTTTAGGTGCTAGTTTTCTGGTAAACTTTGACATTAATAAGCGTTTCAAATTTGTTGATTCTATTCGATGGTGCAAAACTCAGACCATTACTTAAAATCACTTTTTCCTCCACTAAATGTTTTTTGACTAAGATTAAATATACCCTTAGTTTCTATTTCACTTATTTTTGTGACTCTCCTTTCTTCTATTTCCTCCTCCTCTACTTTTCTTTTTCCTTTCGGAGGGCCGTGGTTTTTTTTTGGACATCTCTCTAAAAAAGTATTTCTTGATGTCCCTGGTTTTTGTGTTTGATAGTCAATTTCTTCTAATCTATTGGTCATCTCTCTTTGTAGTGGTTCGTATCTGTTTTGTGTCTCTATTCTCCACCTATCATAAATCCTATTTGACTGATTAGCAAATATTGTTCTAGTTTCTCTTTGGTTATCTCTATTCTATGTATGTGTGGGTCTATATCCATAATTGTCATTTGGTCTTGTAAAGCAGCTTTCTATTTTCCCATATCCTTCATTTTTATTACTTAGATACCAATATCTCTCTTGTCTTTCATAGCAGCCATTGTTGTTTTTATTATAGTGTCTCTAGTCATTATCATTGTGATTTTTATTCTCCTGTTCATAGTGACTATGGCCTCTAGTTATCAAGTTCCATACGTACCTGCCATCGCCGGCCCCAATACGCCCGCCTAAACTCGCCTCACATTGCCGCCGCAGACCTGAATACGCTCGCCAAAGTTATTAAAAAAGCTGTCAAAAAGCCGTGCACCAAGTACGGGTCGATGAGCAGCGGACTGTGATAGTTATCACTCATCCGATCTCACTGCTCTTCGGCTTTTCTACAGCTTTATTAATACTCCTGTCACTAAGCACTCACACTATACTATACTGTTCTACCCCTTATACCGGCGCCCCAGGAGCCCCCTGCAACTAAATAAAATAATTAACCCCTAAACCACCGCTCCTAGACCCCACCACAACTATAATAAATGTATTAACCCCTAAACCGCTGCTCCTAGACCCCGCCGCAACTATAATAAATGTATTAACCCCTAAACCGCCACTCCCGGACCCCGCCACCACTTACATTATACCTATTAACCCCTATCCTGCCCCCCCCCCATACCGCTGCACCCAAAATAAATTTATTAACCCCTATCCTGCGGATCCTGGACCTCGCCGCAACTAAATAAATTGTTTAACCCCTAAACCGCTGCTCCTGGACCCCGCTGTCACCTATATTAAACTTATTAACCATTAATCTGCCCCCCTACACCGTCGCCACCTATAATACATTTATCAACCCCTATCCTGCCCCCCTACACCGCCACAACCTATAATAAAATTAATAACCCCTAAACCTAAGTCTAACCCTAACACCCCCTATCTTAAATATTAATTAAATAAATCTAAATAAATATTACTCTTATTAGATTAATTATTCCTATTTAAAACTAAATACTTACCTATAAAATAAACCCTAATATAGCTACAATATTACAAATAATTATATTGTAAATATTTTAGGATTTATTTTTATTTTACAGGCAAATTTAAATTTATTTTAACTAGGTACAATAGCTAGTAAATAGTTATTAACTATTTAATAGCTACCTAGATAAAATAAAGTCAAATTTACCTGTAAAATAAAAACTAACCTAAGTTTAAATTACACCTAACACTACACTATCATTAAATAAATTATTCTTATTTAAAACTAAAAACTTAGCTGTAAAATAAACCCTAAGCTAGCTACAATGTAATTAATAATTACATTGTAGCTATTTTAGGATTTATATTTATTTTACAGGCAACTTTGTATTTATTTTAACTAGGTACAATAGTTATTAAATAGTTATTAGCTATTTAATAACTACCTAGCTAAAATAAATTCAAAATTACCTATAAAATAAATCCTAACCTAAGTTACAATTAAACCTAACACTACACTATAATTAAATAAATTAAATTAATTAACTACAAATACCTACGATTAAATTCAATTAAATAAACTAACTAAAGTACAAAAAATAAAAAAACGAAGTTACAAAAAATAAAAAAAACTAAGTTACAAAAAATACAAAAATATTACAAGATTTTTAAGCTAAATACACCTAATCTAAGCCCCCTATTAAAATAACAAAGCCCCCCAAAATAAAAAAAATGCCCTAACCTATTCTAAATTACAAAAGTTAACAGCTCCATTACCAGCCCTTAAAAGGGCCTTTTGCGGGGCATGCCCCAAAGTAATCAGCTCTTTTGCCTGAAGAGGTCTTCCATCCGATAGAAGTCTTTAACATCGCTGCCACCTACCTACATTTATTAACCCCTAATCTGCCGCCCCCAACGTTGCCGCCACTATACTAAATGTATTAACCCCAAAACCTAAGTCTAACCCTAATACCCCTAACTTAAATATAATTACAATAAATCTAAATAAAAATGAATATTATTACCTAAATTATTCCTATTTAAAACTAAATACTTACCTGTAAAATAAACCCTAAGATAGCTACAATATAACTAATGGTTACATTGTATCTAGCTTAGGGTTTATTTTTATTTTACAGGTACGTTTGTATTTATTTTAACTAGGTAGAATAGTTATTAAATAGTTATTAACTATTTAATAACTACCTAGCTAAAATAAATACAAAAGTATCTGTAAAATAAAACCTAACCTAAGTTACAACACCTAACCTAACTCTACAATTAAATAATTTAACTAAATTAAAAACAAATAAATTGAATTAAATTAGCTAAAGTACAAAAACCCCCCGCAAATTACAGAAAATAATAAACAAATTGCAAGATATTTAAACTAATTACACCTAATCTAATAGCCCTATCAAAATAAAAAAGCCCCCCCAAAATAAAAAAGCCCTAGCCTAAAACTAAACTATCAATAGCCCTTAAAAGGGCCTTTTGCGTGGGTATTGCCCCAAAGAAATCAGCTCTTTTACATGTAAAAAAAAAATACAAACAAGCTCCCCCACAGTAAAACCCACCACTCACACAACCAACCCCCCAAATAAAATACTATCTAAAAAAACCTAAGCTCCCATTGCCCTGAAAAGGGCATTTGGATGGGCATTGCCCTTAAAAGGGCAGTTAACTCTTTTGCGGCCCAAACCATAATCTAAAAAAATAAAACCCACCCAATACACCCTTAAAAAACCTAACACTAACCCCCTGAAGATCGACTTACTGTTCTTGGATGACGTCACTTAAAGGAACCGTCATTCAGTAAGAAGACTCCGGATGAAGAGGATGCTCTGCATCGCATATCTTGAAGATGGAGCTGCTCCGCTTCGGATGGATGAAGATAGAAGATGACGTCTGGATGAAGACTTCTGCCCGTCTGGAGGACCACTTCGCCCAGTTGGATGAAGACTTCTGCCGCTTCCTTGAGGATGGATGTCCGGTCTTCAGAACAGTAAGTCGATCTTGAGGGGGTTAGTGTTAGTTTTTTTTAAGGGTGTATTGGGTGGGTTTTATTTTTTAGATTAGGGTTTGGGCCGCAAAAGTGCTAACTGCCCTTTTAAGGGCAATGCACATCCAAATGCCCTTTTCAGGGCAATGGGGAGCTTAGTTTTTTTAGATAGTATTTAATTTTGAGGGTTGGTTGTGTGGGTGGTGGGTTTTACTGTTGCTGGGTTGTTTGTATTATTTTTTACAGGTAAAAGAGCTGATTTCTTTGGGGCAATGCTATTGGTAATTTAGTTTAGGCTAGGGTTTTTTTTTATTTTGGGGGTCTTTTTTTATTTTGATAGGGCTATTAGACTAGGTGTAATTAGTTTAAATATCTTGTAATTTGTTTATTATTTTCTGTAATTTAGTGTTTTTTTGTACTTTAGCTAATTTAATTTAATTTATTTAATTGTTTTTAATTTAGTTAATTTATTTAACTTAGGTTAGGTTTTATTTTACAGGTACTTTTGTATTTATTTTAGCTAGGTAGTTATTAAATAGTTCATAACTATTTAATAAATATTGTACCTAGTTAAAATAAATACAAACTTGCCTGTAAAATAAAAATAAACCCTAAGCTAGCTACAATGTAACTATTAGTTATATTGTAGCTAGCTTAGGGTTTATTTTGCAGGTAAGTATTTAGTTTTAAATAGGAATAATATAGGTAATAATATTAATTTTTATTTAGATTTATTGTAATTATATTTAAGTTAGGGGGTGTTAGGGTTAGACTTAGGTTTAGGGGTTAATACATTTAGTATAGTGGTGGTGATGTTGGGGGCGGTAGATTAGGGGTTAATAATATTTAACTAATGTAGGTGTCGGCGATGTCGGGGTTGGCAGATTAGGGGTTAATAAGTGTAAGATTAGGGGTGTTTAGACTTGGGGTTCATGTTAGGGTGTTAGGTGTAAACATAAATTTTATTTCTCCATAGGAATCAATGGGGCTGCGTTACTGAGTTTTATGCTGCTTTTTTGCAGGTGTTAGACTTTTTCTCAGCCGGCTCTCCCCATTGATTCCTATGGGGAAATCGTGCACGAGCATGTACGACCAGCTCACCGATAACTTAAGCAGCGCTGGTATTGGAGTGCGGTAAGGAGCACAATTTTGCTCAACACTCACTTCTTGCCTTTTAATGCCGGGTTTGTAAAAACCTGTAATACCAGCACTGTAGGTAAGTGAGCGGTGAGAGAAAACTGCTCGTAAGCACCACATAGCCTCTAACACAAAACTCGTAATCTAGCCGAAAGATAGCAAGAGAACGAAGAAAAATTTATGATAGGAGTAAATTAGAAAGTTGCTTAAAATTGCATGCTCTATCTGAATCATTAAATAAAATGTTTAGTGTCCCTTTAATCCCAGTGCTACTATCCTAAATGCTTTTTTTCCCCTTGATAAGCCTCATAACTCTAAAAGCCCTCCTAAGTTAACACCCCTATTAACAAACTCCCCGCCACAAGTAGCCCCCTTTTTACACGATAAAGAACTCTATTGCAAACAACCCCAGCACATAACCCCCTAAATAAATAAAAAAATACCATCCATAAATAGACCCCTTAATCTTACCTTTTCTGAAGCTATTTTGAGAGGTTTTAACCTCTTCTGGATAGCAATATCACTTCTTTCAACTTCTTACTGATACTTACTGTTCTTTAGTTCCTTTTTTTATGCGTTTAAGATTTAGAAATTCTGGTTAATTAAAACAGTTAAATTGAGGGGCATGTCCTAGCAGTGATCCTGGTCGGTCGCACACTCCTTGAGCTTTAGTAGAAACTCTGAAAAACCGCAGATTTTAGGAGACCTACAACAGCAAATATTATCTCCTCTGAATGCTATTGGGCTACGGCACATAGTGGTGTATTAAATACCTTTACCAATGCTGTATTTTTTATACTGGTGCACAGGATTGGACAAGAGAGGCCTAGATCGGTGGCTCACAGTAGGCAAACATTACCTCCCTCGGTAATCTGAGGAACTCTGCCATTATCAAACACCTAAACCCAGAACCTAGCCACAGCTGCTTAGAAGGAGCTAAAAGGAAGACCACAAATATACAAAAGGTTATCGGCGCAATAGATCTGTCTTACCTAGCAGACAATATGGCTGCCACACAGAAAGCATTCCCTGAAAATAACATGAGCGATTAAATGGTGAAGTTTGAAGAACAATGTCAATACCTTATAGATCATGCACCTTATGACTATTGAGCCGCCTATCATAAATACAGCAGAGATAATCTACGAAGAAGCGCTTATAGCACAGCCATCAAATCCCGGAGTAGGAATTATATGCACCCGGAAACCCCATCTGTTTTACCAACTACGCACCTGTCCTCAGAAGGGAAATCAGGAGCACCACACTGCCTTCTCGAGGAAACATTGGAACCAAGGCATCTTTAAAACTAAGACCAAGACTTAAGGAGCCACTCTGCACTCATAGCATTTTTCTACACATGGAAGGACTTACACCATCTGAGGTGGCCGATTGGGAATTTGTGGGGGACTTTCAGGACGCTACAACATTAATCCAGACACCTTCCCTAACTCACATCTAGTGATGTTGCGAACCTAAAATTTTGCGTTCGCGAACAGCGAACGCAAACTTCTGCAAAAGTTTGCGAACGGGCGAACCAGGCGAACCGCCATTGACTTCAATAGGCAGGCGAATTTTAAAACCCACAGGGACTTTTGGCCACAAAAGTGATGGAAAAGTTGTTTCAAGGGGACTAACACCTGGACTGTGGCATGCCAGAGGGGGATCCATGGCAAAACTCCCATGGAAAATTACATAGTTGATGCAGAGTCTGCTTTTAATCCATAAAGGGCATAAATCACCTAAAATCCCTAAATTGTTTGGAATAACGTGCTTTAAAACATCAGGTATGATGTTGTATCATTCAGGTAATGTAAGGGTTACGCCCGCTTCCCAGTGGCAGACCAAACTCCCCGTTTAACGCACCGCAAACAACCGCAAACAGTCCATTTGCACAACCGCAAACTCCCCATTTGCACAAGGTTGGATACCAAGCTAGCCATGTCCCGTTCCTTGTCCTCACTGATGTCACTGCGCGTGCAATCACTTCCTGGGGTAACAGAAAATGCTCCACCCACAAGATGCTCCTATTATATAACTGCACTGAGGATGCTGCCTGTATCTGTGTGTCCTGCTCCCTGGCCGGAGAGCACAGGGGACACCAGGTCAAGCTGCTGAATGAGGCTTCTTAGAAGAAGAAAAAGAAACTGAGAAATGTTCTGCAGAAACTGACCACAAAGAGAGAGGAGACTGAGAAAAGAGTCCAGAGTCTGCAGAAGCACAGGAGAGGGGTTCAAGAGAAAGCAGCTGGTGTAACAGAGAGACTCACTGCCCTGATTAGGGACATCAGGAAACAGCTGGAAGACCTAGACAAACGAGTCCTGAGTGAAATCACCCGGCAGCAGGAGCAGGTTTTACTCACAATCTCTAATCTGATCCAGCAGCTGGGAAAAAGAGAACGAAGAGCTAACCAGGAAGATTTGTCACATTGAGGAGCTGTGCAACATGACTGACCCATTAACTGTCCTACAAGAACAGGAATCACACAGAGATGAGATGCTTGGTCGGTCCTCCTACTTACAAGTTCCAATTTGGGGCACTGCACCTGCAATCTAATGTGCCACCAGAAAGGAGTGGTGTGTTAACTAGTACTATTCTTATCAGTTTAATCCCTGTTACGTGCCCTATCAGGGGACGTGTATATGGCATCAATTTTAGGAACCCCGGAGATGATTTTAGGAACCGGGAGATGGAAAAAGATGCTTGGTTGGTCCGGCCACGAGATAGATAGATAGATACATAGATTAGATAGAGAGATCAATAGATGTAATAGATACATTTGATGATAGATACGATAGATAGATTTGATAGATAAATAGATAGATTTGATAGATAGATAATTTCCCAGACAGAGAATTACAAGACGAGTGGTCTGGGACCCATGGTAAGGTTCCCAGAGGTAGTTGTGGGGCCCGAGGCTCTGATTAGAACAGAGCACTCTGTGTATCTGCCCTCGGCCGAAATCGGAACATTCTTTAGCTTTCTGTCTGTCGGCCAAATGTCCGCCTGCCAAATGTCCTTCTGCATTTTGTCAGAGCACCGCGTGCAATCTACTGTGCCACCAGATAGGAGTGGTGTGTTAACTAGTACTATTCTTATCAGTTTAATCCCTGTTACATCCCCTATCAGGGGACGTGTATATGGCATGGATTTTAGGAACCGGGAGATGGAAAAAGATGCTTGGACACCCAGTACAGGTCGTTCTCCTTCAGCCTTTTTATACAAGGGTCCCACCCTCAACAGTCCAGACAGTTTGAAAGACCCCATATGCCATGACTTCCTTTTGCACAATAGAGTACAGGTATGGCATAGATTTTAGGAACCCGGAGATAATTTTTAGGAACCGGGAGATGGAAAAAGATGCTTGGACACCCAGTACAGGTCGTTCTCCTTTAGCCTTTTTATACGAGGGTCCCCGACCCTCAACAGTCACGACAGCATGAAATACCCCATATGCCATGACTTCCTTTTGCACAATCGAGTACAGGTATGGCATCGATTTTAGGAACCCGGAGATAATTTTTAGGAACCGGGAGATGGAAAAAGATGCTTGGACACCCAGTACAGGTCGTTCTCCTTCAGCCTTTTTATGCGAGGGTCCCCGACCCGCAACAGGCACGACAGCATGAAAGACGCCATATGCCATAACTTCCTTTTGCACAATCGAGTACAGGTATGGCATCGATTTTAGGAACCCGGAGATAATTTTTAGGAACCGGGAGATGGAAAAAGATGCTTGGACACCCAGTACAGGTCATTCTCCTTCAGCCTTTTTATACGTGGGTCCCCGACTCTCAACAGACACCACAGCATGAAAGACCCCATATGCCATGACTTCCTTTTGCACAATTGAGTACAGATATGGCATCAATTTTAGGAACCCGGAGATAATTTTTAGGAACCGGGAGATGGAAAAAGATGCTTGGACACCCAGTACAGGTCGTTTTCCTTCAGCCTTTTTATACAAGGGTCCCCGACCCTCAACAGGCACCACAGCATGAAAGACCCCATATGCCATGACTTCCTTTTGCACAATCGAGTACAGGTATGGCATCAATTTTAGGAACCCGGAGATAATTTTTAGGAACCGGGAGATGGAAAAAGATGCTTGGACACCCAGTACAGGTCGTTCTCCTTCAGCCTTTTTATACAAGGGTCCCCGACCCTCAACAGGCCAGACAGTTTGAAAGACCCCATATGCCATGACTTCCTTTTGCACAATCGAGTACAGGTATGGCATCGATTTTAGGAACCCGGAGATGATTTTAGGAACCGGGAGATGGAAAAAGATGCTTGGTCGGTCCGGCCACGAGATAGATACATAGATTAGATAGATAGATCAATAGATGCAATAGATACATTTGATGATAGATATGATAGATTGATAGATTTGATAGATAAATAGATAGATTTGATAGATAGATAATTTCCCAGATAGAAAATTACAAGACGTGCGGGCTGGGACCCATGGTAAGGTTCCCAGAGGCAGTTGCGGTGCCCGAGGCTCTGATTAGAACAGAGCACTCTGGAACGTATCTGCCCTCGGCCGAAATCGGAACATTCTTTAGCTTTCTGTCTGTCGGCCAAATGTCCGTCTGCCAAATGTCCTTCTGCATTTTGTCAGAGCACCGCGTGCAATCTACTGTGCCAACAGATATGAGTGGTCTGTCAAGTAGTACTATTCTTATCAGTTTAATAACTGTTACTTCCCCTATCAAGGTACGTGTATATGGCATGGATTTTAGGAACTGGGAGATTGAAAAAGATGATTGGTCGGTCCAGCCACGAGATAGATTTGATAGATAGATAGATAGATAGATAGATAGATAGATAGATAGATAGATAGATAGATACATAGATAGTTACATAGATTAGATAGATAGATCAATAGATGCAATAGATACATTTGATAGATACGATAGATAGATAGATTTGATAGATAAATAGATAGATTTGATAGATAGATAGATAATTTCCCAGACAGAGAATTTTACAAGACATGCCGACTGTGACCCATGGTAAGGTTACTTCCTTTTGCACAATCGAATACAGATTGGGTATTGCCTTTTGTGCAAAGAAATTTTGGCCGTGTACTTTCCACTGCGGTGTCCCCTATCAGGGGAAGTGTATATGGCATGGATTTTAGGAACCGGGAGATGGAAAAAGATGCTTGGTCGGTCCTCCTACTTCAAATTTGGGGCACTGTGCGTGCAATCTACTGTGCCACCAGATGTGAGTGGTGTGTTAAGTAGTACTATTCTTAGCAGTATAATCCCTGTTATGTGCCTTTTTTTTGGTTTGGGTTTTGAAGCCACAGTGCAGCACCAGAGGCCAGAAACATTAGGCATGTACACATGCCTAAAAAATTAGGTATTGTTGCAGCCGCAAAAATTGATGTTTCTTTGACAGTTAGAAAGTGCCCTAAAACATTGCGGCTTGAACCCTACTTGTTGGCGGATAAGTCACGCAAGTCATCCGGCATTCAAAGATAAAATACAGCAGCGTGTGGACCATTTTTAGCCCAAGGCAGCTCATCTCATCAGGCCTTTTTTACTCGAATGTATCGCCCAATGTCAGTCCCTTCGGGATCCATCCCTCATTCATTTTAATAAAGGTGAGGTAATCAAGACTTTTTTTTTTTTTTGTATAAATTTTTATTGAGGTACTCAAAATAGGCATACAAACAGTATAAGTATATAACGAAAATGGCGTACATAAAGTTTTCTTAACATGTTACAAAATTAAAAACTGAAACAGAACAATAGAGTTAGTTTGTAATGCCTATATAAAGGGAAACCTTCTCAAATGAACACTGGAGGTCCACTAGGGACCGAACATAGGGGAAATAGCTGAAAGTGAGGGAAGGTAAAGGAAAAAAGAGAGACCACTCTTGGATCTCACTACTGAGACCTCAGGTTTTATAGATTAAGTTTCGATGAGGTTTTATAGATTAAGTTTCGATGATGCTAATTATCTTTCCAAAAAAGTACTTACAGTAAACTATAGTTGACTGCTCCAAAAGCGTCACGGTAAGACCCTCTTGGGTCTGATATATAAAAAATATAGGTTGTTATTGATTGGAGGTATACTATGTGGTTGGGAAAGAACTGTGGTTAAGATACGGCATAGAAAAGACAAGCCGCGTAGTTAGCTCTCCTGCAATAGGAGGTCCATTATGGTGGTGAGGGGGGGAGGAGGTTGTAATGAGCCGCCTAGGTAGTCCTTTTAAGCTAAGAGGTATATTATATGGTGGGAGGGGGAGGAAGGTAGTCCATACAGCATAGTAAGTTATTTATATACTGAGTATAGGTAAGAGTAGGGGAATACCTAATCTGGGGGGTCAAAAGTTGTACGTTGACAAGATTTGCATAAGGTATGGAGTTTATCTGACATGCAATGTAAGAGAAGGGTGCAAGTGGGAGCAGTAATAATGCAGGACCTGCCTGCTTAAAAAGCACTCTGAATATCTCCATAGTAAACTGCACATTGTAGTGCCTCTATATCAACATCAACAGGGTGTAGATTTGTACTCCATGACTTAAAGAAGACTTAATAAAAAGAGCTAAACCAGGTAAGGTAGTGGGAGGTAGGAGGACTTGACTGAAAAGCACTGTAAGGTGACCTAGTGATTAGATTGGGAAATTATCTGGAGTGTTGCTCGGTATGAACTGGATTGCATAACCATAGTAGCAGAACTATTATCACACAGTAGTGGAGACGCTTAAAATGGACTAGGGTGGTCTACATGACAACTTTACGTGTCAAAATAAGGTAAGGGAGTCTACATGTTGCAGAAAAATATAATTAGAACAAATGATGCGTATGTCGGATGTGGGTTGGGAGGTGGAACGAGTTTTACTCAATATGCTCTGTATCTAATCATATATTCTTGTATCCATATATGTTCGCAGTGAATGAGCAATAAAAAATATAAATTTTTACCATTTTGTTAGCATAGCGTTTTTGTAGTTGTAGGAGAAACTCACATAAATATAGTATAATAGCTGCTATATATATCAAGGACTTCTAGGATTTGAAACGATGAATGATAAGTAAATGAGTTGAATATGAGCTCCCTACAAATTTGTCTTCCCTCAATGTCCACTAGACATAGATTGTAGGCTAAAGCATATATAGTAATAACTTATACCCTCTACTTCAATAGAACATTATCCAAATACTAGTACAAAACTCAGGCAACTCAAACCTCTCCTTGTGATCATGATGTAATGAAGCCCCTGTAACATGTATTTCTGTATATATAAAATTAGATTATGGAGGCATGCCACCTCAGCCGCTGGAGGCATACCGCTTGGTACAAGTCAAGGGGTTAGGTAGGAGAGGACAGATAGTAAGACACACTAGAAATGTTCACCTAGATAAATAGTTACAAGCAACTACACAGTAAATAGGGTATTAGAGAGGAAGAAATAGTCACACCATCAAATACGCAATATTAACATCAGCAATATATAAAAATGATCTTAGTAATGAAGTAGGACAATGAACCGTTATATGAGACATCCCATGGTATACTGTAATGAGGAGACCAAGCTTGCTAATACCACAACGCTAGCTATCCCTGCATGAACATATAGGACAGTAAATTTTCCTGACCCATCCTCTAACGTACAAATGCAATGTAAATGCCAGCAGACTCATCTCTAACTGTATCTGTAAGCAGAGCATAATATAATCAGGAATATAATACAAGTAGAAATGCAAGTGAATGCTGTCAATAAAATAAAGGGTTCTGTGTTGCACATAAAGCAGTCAGTATCAGGCTCTCAGAGCAATAGCTATTAGTATAAAGAAGCATCTTAGATTATAATCATGAGTTCCATTTACCACCAAGTCAATGTCTAAGACCGTATCCTGAATCAGGCAGACTAGCAAAGGTAGTAAACATCGAGTCAGTGTTTATCCAATTCCTAGCCTGTCTGCTGCCGGCCAAAATTCTCTTTGTCGCATCGGGAGATCTACAGTTCCAACATCATCCCCTTGTATAAGGGCCTTGGCAGAGCAACAGGCCATCAGGGTGAAACTGCCCAGGATCATAGCGGAGTCAAGAAATCCCGCGCCTTTCAATGATAACATAGGAGCTAAGTTTCCAATCAGTCGGTCCATATGATAGGCCAAAAAAGACACGGGCCTGGTAGGCAAAACTTCACCCACCTCCTGAGTGGCCAAGGTGCGGCTCTCTCGACTAGCCCGTATGTCAGACCCTCCGGTCCCAGGATCCCCACTCTCAGGGGTCAAAGGCTGCAATGCGATGTGGCTCAGGTTAGGAGGCGACATAGCGGGCTCTGTCACAGTCGTCTGTTCCTCAGGAGGTTGTTTAGTGATCGGGCTCTTGGAGTGTGCCGCACACTTCGCTGACAGAATGGGTGGATGAGCTGTGATTGCAAACAGCACAGCTCTGATATCATTATGGAGTTGTTTAAAATGCTGCGACACAGCGATTTGCAGTGTGCGCTCCCACTTCGTAACAGCCTCCATGCTGTATCACTTTAGCCTGAAAGTTGTATTCTAGATCGTCTCAAACTGCTTCCCTTTTTACTCAGAATAAAGCCCAATGAGGATGGGTATAGTTAGGGACTAGTTAGGGATCCAAGTATTAGGTCATTATTCCCCAAAAGGGTGATTTTAAATCTCTCTCTTAACGGAGCTCACAGAATACACGTCTTTCCTTAATGGATGCTGGCTCCGCCCCCCAATCAAGACTTTTTTGACCTAGGCGACTTCTCTTCTCAGTGACAATACCTCCTGCTGCACTGAAGGTCCTTTTTGACAGGACACTTGAAGCGGGGCAGGCCAGGAGTTTGATTGCAAATTGGGATAGCTCAGGCCACAGGTCAAGCCTGCACACCCAGTAGTCAAGGGGTTCATCGCTCTTCAGAGTGTTGAGATCTGCAGTTAATGCGAGGTAGTCTGCTACCTGTCGGTTGAGTCGTTCTCTGCGGCTGGATCCCAAAGGGCTGTGGCGATGAATAGGATTTACAAAGGTCCGCATGTCCTCCATCAACAACACGTCTGGAAAGCGTCTTGTCCTTGCCGGCGTGATAGGAGGCGTATTACTTTCACCTCTTCCCCTGTTAGATTCCCGTTGTGCTGTGACATCACCCTTATAAAGCATACTTTTTAATTTATTTTTGAACTGCTCCATCCATTCCGACTTGCGGGAATTCTGTAACATTTCAGTCACTTTATGCTTTTACCAGGGGTCTAGTAGCGTGGACACCCAGTACAGTTTGTTCTCCTTCAGCTTTTTTATACGAGGGTCCCCGACCCTCAACAGGCACGACAGCATGAAAGACCCCATTTGCACAAGGTTGGATGCCAAGCTACTCATGTCCCGTTCCTCATCCTCAGTGATCTCACTGAATGTATCTTCTTCCCCCAGCCACGTACAACACCACGGGTACCAGATAGGTGACAACGAGCACCCTGAGATGCCTGTTGTGCTTGGTCTTCCTCCTCCTCCTCAAAGCCACATTCCTCCTCTGACTCCTCTTCCTCACAATCCTCTTCCTGCGTTGCCGCTGGTCCAGCAAGCGATGCTCATAAGGCTGTTTCTGGTGGTGATGGTGACCACAACTCTTCCTCTTCATGCTCATGTACGGACTGATTCAGCCCTCTTCGCAGGGCACACTCTAGGAAGAAAACAAATTGTATGATGTCGCTGATGGTGCCTTCGGTGGGACTGACTAGGTTTGTCACCTCCTCAAATGGACGCATGAGCCTACAGGCATTGCGCATGAGCGTCCAGTAACATGGCAAAAAAATTCCCAGCTCCCCAGAGGCTGTCCTAGCACCCCGGTCATACAAATACTCGTTAACGCCTTTTTCTTGTTGGAGCAGGCGGTCGAACACTAGGAGTGTTGAATTCCAATGTGTCGGGCTGTTGTAAATCAAGCGCCTCACTGGCAGGTTGTTTTGCCGCTGGATATCTGACAAGTGCGCCATGGCCGTGTAGGAATGCCTGAAACCACCACACACCTTCCTGGCCTGCTTCAGGGCATCCTGTAAGCCTGGGTACTTATGCACAAAGCGTTGTACAATCAGATTAAACAAATGTGCCATGCATGGCACATGTGTCAACTTGCCCAATTTCAATGCCGCCACCAAATTACTTCCATTGTCAGAAACCACTTTGCCGATCTCCAGTTGGTGCGAAGTCAGCCACTGATCCACCTGTGCGTTCAGGGCGGATAGGAGTCCTGCTGCGGTGTGACTCTCTGCTTTCAGGCAAGTCAACCCCAAGACTGCGTGACACTGCCATATCCGGGATGTGGAATAATACCTGGGGAGCTGGGGGGGTGCTGTTGATGTGGAGCAAGATGCAGCAGCAGAAGAGGACTCAGCCGAGGAGGTTATGGAAGAGGATGGAGTAGGAGGAGTAGAGGAGGTGGCAGCAGGCCTGCCTGAAAGTCGTGGTGGTGTCACCAACTCCTCTGCAGAGCCAGGCATTCCATGCTTGGCAGCCGTCAGCAGGTTTACCCAATGCGCAGTGTAGGTGATATACCTGCCCTGACCATGCTTTGCAGACCAGCTATCAGTGGTCAGATGGACCCTTGCCCCAACACTGTGTGCCAGACATGCCATTACTTCCTTTCGCACAATCGAGTACAGGTTGGGGATTGCCTTTTGTGCAAAGAAATTTTGCCCGGGTACTTCCACTGCGGTGTCCAAATAGCTACAAATTTTTTGAACGCCTCAGACTCCACCAGCTTGTATGGTAAAAGCTGGTGGGCTAAGAGTTCAGACAAGCCAGCTGTCAGACGTTGGGCAAGGGGGTGACTTGGTGACATTGGCTTCTTACGCTCAAGCATGTCCTTGACAGACACCTGACTGTGGGCAGATGAGCAGGAACTGCTCCATAAGAGAGACGGATTGGCGGATGGTTTAGAGGGGGCAAGGAGCACAGAAGTGGTTGACATGGCTGAAGATGCTGCACCAGGAGGAGGATGGCGGCTTTGAGTTTGTGTGCTGCTTGTCCTCATGTGTTCATCCCATAGGCATTTGTGATGTGAGATCATGTGCCTTCGCAAAGCAGTTGTACCTAGGTGGGTGTTGGACTTCCCACGACTCAGTTTCTTTTGGCACAGGTTGCAAATGGCATTGCTGTTGTCAGAGGCAGACACATAAAACAAATGCCACACTGCTGAGCTCTGCGATGACAGCATTCTGGTGGTGTCAACAGCATGCGTTGATTAGCGTGATGTCTGGCTGACCCCGGGTGCCGATGCATGCTGTCTGACTGTGCCACTAGCTCCTTGCGATGACCTCTCCCTGCTTCCAACTCGTCTCCTCCTCCTGCTCCTCTCTGTCTCCCCATCTGAACTTTCCCCCTGTTCTTCTTCTCTTCTACCGGGCACCCACGTGACATCCACGGACGCATCTTCATCATCAACCCCTTCACTTGTATCTGACAACTCAACAACGGAAGCAACGGTGGGTACAACATCATCATCATCATAACACTGTGCGTCGTCCATGTCTGTAATGCTGCCTGACTGAGACATATCACAGTTATCTACATCCTCTGTCAATGATGGTTGCGCATCACTTATTTCTTCACACTGAGGTGTACATAACTCCTCTGACAGATCAATTGAGGCAGCTGTAGTGCTAGTGTCGGTGGTGGCGGCAGGCGGCTGAGTGGTAAGTTGAGAGGTGCCCGAAGCTAAGCTGGAGGAGGATGGTGCGCCAAGGTTACGAGCGGAAGCTGTAGAAGATTGGGTGTCCTGTGTTATAATGTCAACTATTTCATCAGAACTTTTCGTGTTCATGGTATGTGGCCTAACACTGGGCATTATTCTATGGCCAAAGGGAATCACAGCACCACAACCACGACGGTCCCTGTGGGTTGGCCTGCCTCTGCCTGTCATTTTTTTTTCAATTAGTGCTACTATGCGTGCAAGCTACTGTGAGTGGGCACAGTATACGCTGTGAGCCTGACACAAAAAACATAATTTATGTAAGAACTTACCTGATAAATTCATTTCTTTCATATTAGCAAGAGTCCATGAGCTAGTGACGTATGGGATATACATTCCTACCAGGAGGGGCAAAGTTTCCCAAACCTTAAAATGCCTATAAATACACCCCTCACCACACCCACAATTCAGTTTAACGAATAGCCAAGAAGTGGGGTGATAAGAAAAGAGCGAAAGCATCAAAAAAAATCATAACCACCACAAAAAAGGGTGGGCCTCATGGACTCTTGCTAATATGAAAGAAATGAATTTATCAGGTAAGTTCTTACATAAATTATGTTTTCTTTCATGTAATTAGCAAAAGTCCATGAGCTAGTGACGTATGGGATAATAAATACCCAAGATGTGGAACTTCCACGCAAGAGTCACTAGAGAGGGAGGGATAAAATAAAGACAGCCAATTCCGCTGAAAAATGAATCCACTACCCAAATCAAAAAAGTTTAAATTTTTATAATGAAAAAAACTGAAATTATAAGCAGAAGAATCAAACTGAGACAGCTGCCTGAAGTACCATTCTACCAAAACTGCTTCTAAGAAGAGAATGTCATGAGCGCTTCCGTTCATCGCCGTGTCGCCGCGGCTCCCGGAACTCCTCTGTGTCTCTGACGTCATGTTGCTTAGCAACATGACGCTTTCTCTCACACCCCTCTGATGACGGTTACGCTCCTGCCCTTTAAATCTCGGCGGGAGATCTGAATCTGGGCCCGTTTGTTTGTTTCCCTGGATTGTGAGTACCATATCAGTTTTATTCTTCTGTGTACCGACTTCTGCCTGCCTGACCAAGCCTCTTGCCTAATCCCTACTTGCTGATATTTGGACATTGACTTCTGCCTGCCTGACCTTGCCTGTAGCTATTACCCTTTTGCTGACACTTGGATGCCGACTTCTGCTTGCCTGACCCTGTCTTTTGCCTATACCTTTTGCTGATATTTGGATGCCGACTTCTGCCTGCCTGACCTTGCTTTGGCCTTTACCTTTAAACCTATTCTTTGTTAAACAAGACCTGCTTAAAGGGACATTTTACTTTTACAAGCTGCAAAAGAGAACTTTGCCTTTCTGTTTGTTATACACCTGCTTAAAAGGGACATTTACTTTTACAAGCTGCAAAAGAGAACTTTGCCTTTCTGTTTGTTATACACCTGCTTAAAAGGGACATTTACTTTTACAAGCTGCAAAAGAGAACTTTGCCTTTCTGTTTGTTATAAACCTGCTTAAAGGGACATTATACTTTTACAAGCTGCAAAAGAGAACTTTGCCTTTCTGTTTGTTATACACCTGCTTAAAAGGGACATTTACTTTTACAAGCTGCAAAAGAGAACTTTGCCTTTCTGTTTGTTATAAACCTGCTTAAAGGGACATTATACTTTTACAAGCTGCAAAAGAGAACTTTTCCTTTGTTTTACAAGCCTGCTAAAGAGGACCTTTTTCAGAAGCTTCAAAGTAAGAGCATTTCCTTTTTGTTCTTTGTTCTACTTAAAGGGACGTTTTATCCTTTGTGGCTTTCCTGCATTCTGGAACAATATTCATTTTTGTTATCTTCTAATCTGCTTCCTGAGTGGGTCACGTCCTGGATATTTCTCAGTGTGCTAGCGTGTGCTTTCAATTCACGCTAGCAGTTGGGTTACATCCCGGATTGATTCCAGAGCGGCTGACATTACAAACGGGCCATAAAAATGGACCCCACTGAATTATCTATGGCCGTGGCTCACCAGGGACAGCTCTTGGGTTCTCATGCCACTCACTTGCAGTCTCTGGACACTAAACTTGATCAAATTACTGCTCTGTTACAAAATTTGGTTGCTACCGCACCTCCCAATCCTAATCCCAATCCAAATCCGATTGAGGCATTACCTCCTCCGATTCCTAACAATCAGTCTCAGGTACAACTAAGTCCCAGGATTCCTCTTCCGGATAAATATGATGGGAATCCTGAAGAATGTAGAGGCTTTTTGAATCAATGCCGTCTTCATTTCCGAAATAGCCCTACTCTCTTTGCTACTGCCTCTTCTAGAATCACGTTTCTTATTTCCTTAATGAAAGGAAAAGCCTTGGCTTGGGTGTCACCTTTGCTAGAAAAGAATGATCCTATACTGTTGGATGTTGATACATTTCTATCTACATTCTCAAACGTATTCGATAAACCTGGAAGGTCATCCGCTGCTGAAGCAACTCTCCTGGATTTACGTCAAGGAAATCAACCAGTCTCTCAATATGCAATTGAGTTCCGCACCCTTGCCTCTGAAACCACTTGGAATCAGGGAGCACTCAGAGCCGCTTTCCGTAAAGGACTTTCTGAGCGTCTCAAGGATGAATTGGTGTATCGTGAACTTCCAGAGTCCTTAGAAGCCTTAATAAATCTCTGTATCTGTCTCGACGCCAGGTTTCGTGAACGCCAACAAGAAAAGGATAGAACACAGAGGACTGCCACTCGAACTCCTTTTCGTTTAGCTCCTCGTTTTTCTACTCCAGCCTCTCCTACTACTGATCAGGCTGAACCCATGGAAGTAGGAAGTATAAAATTAACTGAGACTGAACGCTTAAGAAGACGGACTCTTGGCTTATGTCTGTACTGTGGCCTTAAAGGACATTTATTAAGGGATTGTCCTACTAGGCCAGTAAAAGCCAGGGCTTAACTCTAGTCCAGGGAACTGAGTTAAGCCAAAATAGTGGTCATTCCCTATACAAGAAACTCTTTGTTCCAGTAACTCTTCTAATTGGACAAAAGAAGATCTATACCCAAGCCCTAATTGATTCTGGTGCTGGAGGTGTGTTCATTGACTCTACATTTGTTTCTACTCATTCTATACCCTTACTAAAGAAGGAGTATTCCATTTCAGTCTCTACGGTCAGTGGAGATCCTTTGGGTTCTGGATACATTCAGTTTTCTACTCAACCCTTAATCCTCACCGTAGGAATACTTCATTCTGAGACAATTTGTTTCGATGTCATTCCCACTCCGCAATTTCCCATTATCTTGGGATTACCCTGGCTCCAGATTCACAATCCCATTTTTTCTTGGACTTTCGGTGAACTCACTTCCTGGGGATCTACATGCCAGACTAAATGTCTTCAAGAGATTACTAAGTTACCACTCACTATTGCTCTCACAGTTGAAACTCCGGAATCCTTACCTATGCATTACCATGACTTTGTGGATGTCTTCTCCAAAAAAGAAGCGGAACGTCTTCCTCCTCATCGCCCTTTTGATTGTCCCATTGACCTCCTTCCTGGGGCTGCCTATCCTCGAGGCAAAACATATCCACTTTCTAAACCAGAAAACATGGCTCTGGAAGAATATATAAAAGACAATCTGGCTAGAGGATTTATTCGACCCTCCTCTTCCCCTGTAGGGGCTGGTTTCTTTTTTGTGGGAAAAAAGGATGGCGGATTAAGACCCTGTATTGATTATCGTGGATTGAATCAGATTACCATCAAGAACAGTTATCCTCTGCCCCTTATTCCTGAACTTTTTACTTATCTTCAGGGAGCCACCATTTTCACCAAACTCGACCTACGTGGTGCATACAACTTGATCCGTATACGCAAAGGAGATGAGTGGAAGACTGCCTTTAACACTCGATTTGGGCATTATGAATATTTGGTCATGCCCTTTGGGCTATGCAATGCTCCGGCGGTTTTCCAGCATTTTGTAAATGAGATCTTTCGTGATTTTTTGAATATTTTTGTTATCATATACCTGGACGACATCTTAATTTTTTCTCAGAACCACCAAGATCATGTGCACCACGTCAAGAAAGTACTTCAACGTCTAAGAGAATTCCATCTGTTTGCTAAACTGGAGAAATGTTCTTTCCATCAAAAAATCATACCCTTTCTGGGTTATGTAATATCGGCATCTGGATTCGAAATGGACCCTACTAAACTTTCTGCCATTTTGGATTGGCCTAGACCTGATTCTTTGAAGGCTTTACAACGTTTCCTAGGCTTCGCCAATTATTACAGAAAGTTCATCAAGAATTTTGCTACTATTACTTCTCCTCTTACTTCTCTCACAAGAAAAGGACAAAACTGTAAAGTATGGCCGTCTGAGGCTATAGAAGCTTTTGAATCTCTCAAAGAAGCTTTTTCCTCAGCTCCTATCCTTCGTCATCCAAATCCTGAGTTTCAATTTATTCTGGAGGTGGATGCTTCCTCTGTTGCTGCTGGAGCGGTTCTGTCTCAACGAATACCAGAGACTGGAAGGATTCATCCTGTTGCTTTTTTCTCTAAAAAATTCACTCCTTCCGAATTTAACTATGACGTAGGGAATAAAGAGTTGCTTGCCATCAAGATGGCATTGGATGAATGGAGACATTGGCTGGAAGGTACTTCTTTGCCATTTACTATACTTACTGATCATAAGAACCTTCTGTATCTCCAAACAGCCAAACGACTAAATTCCAGGCAAGCACGCTGGTCCTTATTCTTCTCTCGGTTTCACTATAATTTGTCTTACATACCTGGTTCAAAAAATATTAAAGCAGACGCACTTTCCAGACAATTTCAAGATACCCCAGTTCCTGAGTCTGGTACCATTCTCCAACCTCATGAAGTCATTGCCCAGTTAACAACTTCTTGGTTACAAGAATTACAGTCCGCTCAAGAGCGTCTTCCTTTGTCCTGTAAACCTCCCAATGGTTTACTCTTTGTTCCTGAACGCCTTCGTTCCAAGATTTTATTTTGGGCTCATGATAGTCCCCTTTCTGGACATCCTGGCATCAGTATTACCACTCGAAACCTCAAACAACATGTCTGGTGGCCTACACTCTCTCAAGATGTGAAGGATTACGTCTCAGTATGCACACAATGTGCCATGAACAAAACTCCACGCCAACTTCCTTCAGGATTACTCCAACCATTGCCTATACCTCACCAGCCTTGGACTCATGTATCCATGGACTTTATTACCGATCTTCCCTTGTCCACTGGGAACAATACTATCTGGGTGGTGGTCGACAGGTTCACTAAGACGGCTCATTTTGTACCCTTGCCAGGATTACCATCTGCCAAAAGACTCTCTGAACTTTTTATTCTACATATTGTAAGAATCCATGGATTTCCTCTTGATATTGTTTCAGATAGAGGGGTACAATTCGTTTCTCGATTTTGGAGGTCACTTTGTAAACATTTTGGTACTACTATATCTCTCTCTACTTCTCACCACCCACAATCGAATGGTCAGACTGAAAGAGTAAACCAGTGTCTTGAAACATATCTTAGACATTATGTGGATCATTATCATTCTAACTGGACTTCTTACCTTCCTTTGGCTGAATTGGCCCATAATGCCCGGTACAATTCCTCCCTTCAGACTTCTCCTTTTCATGCAGCTTACGGATATCAGCCTAGGACGTTCCCTTTGCATACTTCCTCCACAGTGAATCCTGCTTCTGATCTTACAGCCCGAAGATTAACTCGACATTGGCAGAAGATACATCGTATTCTTTCTGTAACTTCTAGACGTTACAAGTTCTTTTCGGATCTTCGACGGAAAAAGGCTCCCAAATATCGCCCTGGTGATAAAGTTTGGATTTCCTCTCGATTTCTTCGCCTGAAACAACCTTCTAACAAATTGGGACCACGATATGTGGGTCCTTTCCGAATACTGGGTCAGGTATGTTCCACTGCTTATCGGGTAGCTTTACCCAAGTCTCTCAAAGTCCATCCGGTATTCCATGTTTCTCTTTTAAAACCTGTGATGATTAACAGGTATTCTAAGCCTTTTTCTAAACCTCCACCGTTATTGGTGCATGGACATCCTGAGTTTGAGATCAGCCATATTCTAGATTCCAAATTGCGGGGCAAGAAATTGTATTATCTCATTCATTGGAAGGGTTATCCAGTCACGGAACGTTCTTGGGAACCTGCTCATCAAGTAAATGCTCCAATATTGGTCAAGACCTTCCACAAGACTCATCCTGATAGACCTGGTCCTGTCCCCCGGAGGGGCCCTTGAGGAGGGGGTGCTGTCATGAGCGCTTCCGTTCATCGCCGTGTCGCCGCGGCTCCCGGAACTCCTCTGTGTCTCTGACGTCATGTTGCTTAGCAACATGACGCTTTCTCTCACACCCCTCTGATGACGGTTACGCTCCTGCCCTTTAAATCTCGGCGGGAGATCTGAATCTGGGCCCGTTTGTTTGTTTCCCTGGATTGTGAGTACCATATCAGTTTTATTCTTCTGTGTACCGACTTCTGCCTGCCTGACCAAGCCTCTTGCCTAATCCCTACTTGCTGATATTTGGACATTGACTTCTGCCTGCCTGACCTTGCCTGTAGCTATTACCCTTTTGCTGACACTTGGATGCCGACTTCTGCTTGCCTGACCCTGTCTTTTGCCTATACCTTTTGCTGATATTTGGATGCCGACTTCTGCCTGCCTGACCTTGCTTTGGCCTTTACCTTTAAACCTATTCTTTGTTAAACAAGACCTGCTTAAAGGGACATTTTACTTTTACAAGCTGCAAAAGAGAACTTTGCCTTTCTGTTTGTTATACACCTGCTTAAAAGGGACATTTACTTTTACAAGCTGCAAAAGAGAACTTTGCCTTTCTGTTTGTTATACACCTGCTTAAAAGGGACATTTACTTTTACAAGCTGCAAAAGAGAACTTTGCCTTTCTGTTTGTTATAAACCTGCTTAAAGGGACATTATACTTTTACAAGCTGCAAAAGAGAACTTTGCCTTTCTGTTTGTTATACACCTGCTTAAAAGGGACATTTACTTTTACAAGCTGCAAAAGAGAACTTTGCCTTTCTGTTTGTTATAAACCTGCTTAAAGGGACATTATACTTTTACAAGCTGCAAAAGAGAACTTTTCCTTTGTTTTACAAGCCTGCTAAAGAGGACCTTTTTCAGAAGCTTCAAAGTAAGAGCATTTCCTTTTTGTTCTTTGTTCTACTTAAAGGGACGTTTTATCCTTTGTGGCTTTCCTGCATTCTGGAACAATATTCATTTTTGTTATCTTCTAATCTGCTTCCTGAGTGGGTCACGTCCTGGATATTTCTCAGTGTGCTAGCGTGTGCTTTCAATTCACGCTAGCAGTTGGGTTACATCCCGGATTGATTCCAGAGCGGCTGACAGAGAAAACATCAAAATGGTAGAACATAGTAAAAATATGCAAAGAAGACCAAGTCATTGGTTTGCAAATCTGATCAACAGAAGCTTCATTCTTTAAAAAGCGCAGGAAGTAGAAACTTACCTAGTAGAATGAGCCATAATCCTCCGAGGCGGGAATCCACCCGACTCCAAATAAGCATGATGAATCAAAAGTTTAAGCAAGATGCCAAATAAATGGCAGAAGCTTTTTGACCTTCCTAAAACCAGAAAGATAAAAAATAGACTAGAAGTCTATCTGAAATCTGAATAGCTTCAACATAGAAAGTAAGAATCTCACCAAAGAAGTCTTAGGAAAACAATAATTCCTTCCTAATGTTTGTTAGAATTTACAACTTTAGGTAAGAATTGAAATGAGGACAGCAAAAACCACCTTTTCCTGATGAAAAAAATCAGAAAAAAGAGATTCACAAGAAAGAACAGATAATTCAAAAGCTGTTCTAGCTGAAGAGATGTCCAAAAAGAACAACACTTTCCATGAAAGTAATTAATGTCCAGAGAAAGCATATGCTTAAATAGAAGAGCCTGAAAAACCTTCAGAACCCAATTAAGACTCCAAAGAGGAGAAATTGGCTTAATGACAGGTTTGGTATGAATCAAAACCTGAAAAAAATTATGACTATCAGGAAGTAACACTGCCTTATCCTGATGAAAAATCAGAAAAAGATATTCACAAAAAAGAGCAAATAGCTCAAAAATTCTTCTAGCAGAAGAAATAACCAAAAGGAACAATACTTTTCCAAGAAAGTAATTTAATGTTCAGAAAATGCATAGTTTCAAACGGAGGAGCCTGTAAAGCCCTCAACACCAAATTGAGACTCCAAAGAGTAGAGATTGAATTAATGACAGGCTTGATACGGACCAAAGCCTGAACAAAACAATGAATATCAGGATGATTAGCAATCTTTTCTGTAATAAAAAGAACAGAAAGAGTAGAGATTTGTCCTAACAAAGAACTGCAGACAAAACCTTATCCAAACCAACCTGAAAAAAATAATAAAATTCTATGAATTTTAAAAGAATGCCAAGAAAAGTAGGTCTTCCAGACTTAATAATAAATATTTCTAGAGACAGATTTACGAGCCTGAAACCAAGCGTTCAATCTCCATCCCTTCAAATTTAATGATTTGAGATCCTGATGGAAAAAATGGGCCTTGAGAAAGAAGGTCTGGTTTAAACGGAAGTGTCCAAGGTTGACAACTGGCCATCCGAATGAAATCCGCATACCAAAACCTGAGAGGCCATGCTGGAGCCACCAGCATAACAAACAAATACTCCATAAGAATTTTGGAAATCATTTTGGAAGAAGAACTAGAGGCGGAAAGAAATAGGCAAAAAGATCATTTCCAAAGAAATGTCAATGCATACACTACTTCCACCTGAGGATCCCCGGACCTGAATAGGCCCCTGGGAAGTTCTTTATTCAGATGATATGCCAACAGATCTATTTATAGAAATGCTCACATCTGAAAAATTGAAAAACATATCTGGGTATGAGAGACCATTCTCCCGGATGTAAATCTTGAATAACAGAGATAATCCGTTTCCCAAATATCTATACCTGGGAAAAAAACACAGAATTTAGATAGGAGCTGGATTTAGCCTAAGCTAATATCCGAGACACTTCTGTCACAGCCTAAGGACTGATAGTCCTACCCTGATGATTGACATACACCATAGTTGTGATATTGTCTGAGAAAACAATAAACGTCTCTTCCTCAAAAAGAAACTAACTGAAAAACTCTGAGAAAACACGGAGTTCTAAAATATCAAATGGTAATCTCGCCTCAGACAGCCTCCCAACCAAAAAGACTCACATCTGTAGAGATCATGGTCCAGGTTGAGAACTAAATGATGGTGATCTTAACCACCAAATCAAGAGAGATAAATATTAGGATTTGAAGATTTAAAATGCGAAATCCTAGAATCCCTGCACCATAATTCAGCATAAAAGATTGGAAAGGTTCTGTCTATTGAAAATGAGCAAAGGGAATTGAATCCAATGCTGTGGCCATAAGACCTAAAACTTCTATGCATATATAGCAACTGAAGGAAATAATAGAGACTAAAGGTACCAACAGACGGAACCCAATAAAATTGTCCCTTGTCTGATAGAGACAAAGACAGTGACACAAACTATCTGGAAACCTAAAAAAGGTGACCCTTGTGAGAGGAATCAAGAGCTTTTGAAAAAAAGATCCTCTAACTATGTCCTGAACAACAAAGTGAATCATATGAGATTCCACATCCTCAGAAAATAATCCGAATAAATACAGAAAAAATATGCATTTTTTGTATCTAATGAAAACAAATAATGCTATCACTGACCAAAAAAAAAAGGCAGAATAGTTTGAATAAAAACTCCAAAACCCAGTTCCTAAAAATGGAACTGGAAGAAATACCCCAGAAGATTCCAGGTCTGAGCAGCGCTTGAACCCCACGGGTGACCAGCCATGCTTCAACAGTACCCAAAATAAATAGGACCGAAACACACTTAAAGAAAGTGATAGCCTTACTGGAATAAAATCAAAGAAATTTGGACCGAATAGAACCAAATAAATTTCAAAAAAGTCTTAACCTGCCCCTTGCCAGCCAAGCTGGAATACGGCACATACATCGCAATTTAAGGGAGCTGATTTCTAACTGAAAAAATTTCCAATTAAAAACATGTTACTTGGGAAAGAATTCAGGAATTCATTCCTTAATAAGAACAACCAAATTAGTATAAACTTAAAGTTTTAGTCTTAAAACTCAATCTTAAGTTAAGTTAAGAATTGAATCCAATTATAAAACAAATAATTGATTATCTTAGAACAAAAGAAATATGGATTTTTAGAAATCACAAAATTCTTCTAGCTCAAACAGCTAAAGACATATATTAAACCTCATTTGCGAAAATATTCAATAAAATGAAGACACAAATGAAATTATTAGCATGATAGTCCAGTTAATGGACCAGACAATACAGTGGACTTGCATAATCAGTAAATGCAAAACAACAAGACAAATGCAACAGCACCTAGTCTAGTAAATGTTGTCCCTTTAACAAATGCTAAAATAAATCATATTCTGATACTTGATCTTAAAGTAAACAGAAAACTGAAGCAATTGCAAGATCCAAATAAATCACAGGTCCAAGAAAGGTACCTGAAACTAAATAATTTTCCATAAATAAGATACAACCATCTAAAGGAAAATAAATACTATTTTGCTATAGAAACAATAGCATAATTAGTAGGAGTAGAGATAACCCCAATAAATTGGAGAACCCTCCAAATTGAATTAAACTGCCGGCAAAGAGTATAGTTTAAAACCTTTGAAGAAGGAATAAAAGAAAATTCTCAGCCTATTCCATTCCCTAGTATAAGGAATTGGAAAAAAACCTCTGAAAACACAGAAGAATAAATAAGCAGAAATAGTGTTAGCTAGTCTCGAAAAAGAACTAGTTACCTTAATGTCCAAAATAATCAACACCTTTTCAACAAAGAACAAATGTACTTTAATAAAAAAGTAGATTTGTTAGTGTCAATATCTGATGAAGAAAATTCTGAATGAGAAAAAACATCATCAGAGAGGATAAATCCGTATGTTGTTGGTCATTTGAAACTTCAATAAAAAAGAAGTTTGAAAAAGACCTAAAAATTTTATTAGAAGGCACAAAGTCAGACAAAGCCTTTAAAATAGAATCAGAAAAATATTTCTTAAAAATCTTCTAAATATTTCTTGTACATAAGATGTAAAAAGAATGGCAATATATAAAGCGTAATTACTAATGGATTCTGCATGTAAAAGTTTATCATGATAACCTATTACAAACCATAGCTAAATATAAACATTCATAACATTTAAAATAAATGAACTTAGCTTTGGTAGGACTGAACTCAGTCAAGCGTTTTTCCAGAAGTATCTTCTGATCCAGGGTCAATCTGAGACATCTTGCAATATGTAATAGAAAAAACAACATATAAAGCAAAATCTATCAAATTCCTTAAATGACAGTTTCAGGAATGGGAAAAAATGCCAATGAACAAGCTTCTAGCAACCAGAAGCAAATAAACAATGAGACTTAAATAATGTGGAGACAATAATGACGCCCATATTTTTTAGCGCCAAAAAAGACGCCCACATTATTAGGCGCCTAAATGCTTTTGGCGCCAAGAATGATGCCACATCCGGCGACACCGACATTTTTGGCGCAAAACGTCAAAAAAATGACGCAATCACAAACAACTTCCGGCGACAAGTACGACGCCGGAAATGACAAAGAAAATTTTTGAGCCAAAAAAATCCGCGCCAAGAATGACGCCATAAAATGAAGCATTTTCAGCCCCCGCGAGCCTAATAGCCCACAGGAAAAAAAGTAAATTTTTAAGGTAAGAAAAAAATTAATTATTCATATGCATTATCCCAAATAATGAAACTGACTGTCTGAAATAAGGAATATTGATCATCCTGAATCAAGGCAAATAAATGTTTAAACACATCTATTTAGAACTTTATATAAAAGTGCCCAACCATAGCTTAGAGTGTCACAAAAAAAAAAAAAGACTTACTTACCCCAGGACACTCATCTACATGTAGTAGAAAGCCGAACCAGTACTGAAACGAGAATCAGTAGAGGTAATGGTATATATAAGAGTATATCGTCGATCTGAAAAGGGAGGTAAGAGATGAATCTCTACGACCGATAACAGAGAACCTATGAAATAGATCCCGTAGAAGGAGACCATTGAATTCAAATAGTTAATACTCTCTTCACATCCCTCTGACATTCACTGCACACTGAAAGGAAAACCAGGCTCCAGCCTGCTGCGAAGCGCATATCAACGTAGAATCTATCACAAACTTACTTCACCACCTCCACGGGAGGCAAAGTTTGAAAAAACTGAATTGTGGGTGTGGTGAGGGGTGTATTTATAGGCATTTTAAGGTTTGGGAAACTTTGCCCCTCCTGGTAGGAATGTATATCCCATACGTCACTAGCTCATGGACTCTTGCTAATTACATGAAAGAAAACCAGACTGATGTTTCACAGTCAAATTTTTTTTTTTAAATGTACACTTACACTACTATTAAACAAGATAATGTGAGTGGTGGTACTGGACAAGTGGGCACAGTATAAGCTGTGAGCCTGACACAAAAAAGCAGACTTATGTTTCACAGTCAAAATAGTTATTTTTATTTTTAAAATGTACACTTACACTACTATTAAACAATATAATATGAGTGGTGGCACTGGACAAGTGGGCACAGTATACGCTGTGACACTGACACAAAAAAGCAGACTGATGTTTCACAGTCAAAATAGTTTTTTTATTTTTAAATGTACACTTACACTACTATTAAACAAGATAATATGAGTGGTGGCACTAGTCAAGTGGGCACAGTATACGCTGTGAGCCTGACACAAAAAAGCAGACTTATGTTTCACAGTCAAAATAGTTTTTTTTATTTTTAAAATGTACACTTACACTACTATTAAACAAGATAATGTGAGTGGTGGCACTGGACAAGTGGGCACAGTATACGCTGTGAGCCTGACACAAAAAAGCAGACTTATGTTTCACAGTCAAAATAGTTTTTTTTATTTTTAAAATGTACACTTACACTACTATTAAACAAGATAATGTGAGTGGTGGCACTGGACAAGTGGGCACAGTATGCGCTGTGAGCCTGACACAAAAAAGCAGACTTATGTTTCACAGTTAAAATAGTTTTTTTATTTTAAAATGTACACTTACACTACTATTAAACAAGATAATATGAGTGGTGGCACTGGACAAGTGGGCACAGTATACGCTGTGAGCCTGGCACAAAAAAAGCAGACTTATGTTTCACAGTCAAAATATTTTTTTTATTTTTAAAATGTACACTTACACTACTATTAAACAAGATAATGTGAGTGGTGGCACTGGACAAGTGGGCACAGTATACGCTGTGAGCCTGACACAAAAAAGCAGACTTATGTTTCACAGTCAAAATATTTTTTTTTATTTTTAAAATGTACACTTACACTACTATTAAACAAGATAATATGAGTGGTGGCACTGGGCAAATGGGCACAGTATACGCTGTGAGCCTGACACAAAAAGCAGACTGATGTTTCAGAGTCAAAATAGTTTTTTTATTTTTAAATGTACACTTACACTACTATTAAACAAGATAATATGAGTGGTGGCACTGGGCAAGTGGGCACAGTATACGTTGTGAGCCTGACACAAAAAAGCAGACTGATGTTTCAGAGTCAAAATAGTTTTTTTATTTTTAAAATGTTCACTTACACTACTATAAAACAAGATAATATGAGTAGTGGCACTGGACAAGTGGGCACAGTATACGCTGTGAGCCTGACACAAAAAGCAGACTGATGTTTCACAGTCAAAATAGTTTTTTTATTTTTAAATGTACACTTACACTACTATTAAACAAGATAATATGAGTGGTGGCACTGGGCTAGTGGGCACAGTATACGCTGTGAGCCTGACACACATGCTGGCAGGAGCAGGCTGGCCTGGCAACTGCAATTAGATTACACTAGCAGACTGATGTAAAAGTTTTTTTTTTTTTAATTTACACTACTGTTACACCAGATATGACTGGTGGTGGCACTGAGCAAGTAGGCACAGTATATGCTGTGAGCCTGACACACAGGCTGGCAGTGGCAGGCTGGCCTGGCAACTGAAATTAGATTACACTAGCAGACTGATGTAAAAGTTTTTTTTTTTTTTAATTTACACTACTGTTACACCAGATATGACTGGTGGTGGCACTGAGCAAGTAGGCACAGTATATGCTGTGAGCCTGACACACAGGCTGGCAGTGGCAGGCTGGCCTGGCAACTGAAATTAGATTACACTAGCAGACTGATGTAAAAGTTTTATTTTTAAATTTACACTAATTTTACACCAGATATGAGTGGTGGCACTGAACAAGTAGGCACAGTATATACTGTGAGCCTGACACACAGGCTGGCAGTGGCAGGCAGGCAACTGCTATTAGATTACACTAGCCGACTGATGTAAAAGTTTTTTTCTTTTAAATTTACACTACTGTTACACCAGCCAGATATGAGTGGTGGCACTGAGCAAGTAGGCACAGTATATGCTGTGAGCCTGACACACAGGCTGGCAGTGGCAGGCTGGCCTGGCAACTGAAATTAGATTACACTAGCAGACTGATGTAAAAGTTATTTTTTTTTTAATTTACACTAATGTTACACCAGATATGAGTGGTGGCACTGAGCAAGTAGGCACAGTATATGCTGTGAGCCTGACACACAGGCAGGCTGGCCTTGCAACTGGAATTAAATTACATTAGCAGACTGATGTAAAAGTTTTTTTTTAAAAATTTACACTACTGTTACACCAGCCAGATATGAGTGGTGGCACTGAGCAAGTAGGCACAGTATATGCTGTGAGCCTGACACACAGGCTGGCCTGGCAACTGAAATTAAATTACACTAGCAGACTGATGTAAAAGTTTTTTTTTTTTAATTTAAACTACTGTTACACCAGATATGACTGGTGGTAGCACTGAGCAAGTAGGCACAGTATATGCTGTGAGCCTGACACACAGGCTGGCAGTGGCAGGCTGGCCTGGCAACTGAAATTAGATTACACTAGCAGACTAATGTAAAAGTTTTTTTTTAAATTTACACTAATGTTACACCAGATATGAGTGGTGGCACTGAGCAAGTAGGAACAGTATATGCTGTGAGCCTGACACACAGGCTGGCAGTGGCAGGCTGGCCTGGCTACTGAAATTAGATTACACTAGCAGACTGATGTAAAAGTTTTTTTTTTAAAATTTACACTAATGTTACACCAGATATGAGTGGTGGCACTGAGCAAATAGGCACAGTATATGTTGTAAGCCTGACACACAGGCTGGCAGTGGCAGGCAGGCAACTGCTATTAGATTACAAAGAAAAACAAACAAACGACTGATGTAGCCCTAAAAAGGGCTTTTTGGGGTGCTGTCCTTACAGCAGAGGTCAGGTGAGTCCTTCAGGACTGTAGTGGACACTGAATACACTAGCCTAGCTATCAATTTCCCTATTAAATTAGCAGCAGCTACACTGTCCCTCCTCTCACTAGCAATGCAGCTTCAGAATGAATATAAAATGGCTGCTGTCTATGAGGTGTAAGGGTCTAGGAAGGAGGGTCTGCTGTTGATTGTCTGGAATGTTCCTGCTGACTGTGAGATACAGGGTCAAAGTTTAGGCAATGATGACGAATAGGGGGCGGATCGAACATCGCATATGTTCGCCTGCCGCTGCGAACGCGAACAAGCTATGTTCGCCGGGAACTGTTCTCCGGCGAACTGTTGGCGGCATCACTACTCACATCATCAAACCAGAGTTCAAGTATAGTTGGAGAACTCTTACGACCAATCTGACCATACAAGGCTCCCGACTCTCTACAAAGAGACATCAAAAAAGGTTGGTTGGAGTTATCACTTGCCGTTGCACTAAAGCCATGACTCATACCAAAGAGACCCTTATATTACTCATGGGACACTACTTATCCTTAGAGCAAAATCGTGGGGTTAATGTTTCTGAATTAACACAATCCATTATTATTGCCACTCACTTGATATTTATGACACATCTACTAATCAATGATGTTGTATGTATCATTTAAGATAGTACATAATACTGTTATTTATACTCGGGGGGGGGGGAAACAAATCTGACGCAATCTATTGGGTGGTTTGTATTGGAATTGGAAATTCTATGAAGGCGTTGCCTGGTTTATTCCTCTATGTATAATAAATTGCTATCTTCACCTTTGTGTAGAAACAGATGTGAAATAATTCTCGAGGATAACCTGTTTTAGCTTTACCATTCTTACTTACATGCTGTCCTAAAATAATAATAGTTCAGTACCATGCTGTCTTTCTCCATGTGGCTTGCGGCAGGAGCCGCGGGAGAAGATATTATTAGAATAAAATAGAGGAAGGGGGACTGTTTAAATACAGTAAGAGACTTTGAATCCTATAAACCTAGAAGATTTCCGAGCACACCTTACCTGGAGAATTAGAAATTTATTTTACTTACTTCCAATTAGTTTCACAAGCTCACTACTATGACCAGTATAATCTACCAATTCCGTACACGTGGTGGAATTCCTCTCTGATCCATATATCTAATATCCTTCTGCTTTCATACACCCAACATGACACCCAGTAACCGTACACCTACAACCACCTTGGGGAATTAGACATTTTTTTTTTTTTTCTCACTTGCTACCACTTAGTCACATAGTTCATTGTGCCCAATATAGCAATCCTACCCTGTATTCTTGGTGGGGATCATTTCTGGTGCATTGGCCTTCCTTCTCACCCCCCCCCTTTCCCATATACTCAACAAGACATATATTCTCAGCACCACATCTTTACACCTTCTTAAATGTGTCTTCTTGGATCCTTCTCCATATAAGAAACATGCATGTACTAGGTTCTGCATAATTTAGTTAAGCGTTATTGACAAACAGGTTTGGTTTTGGCCCCTTAATTATAAGTTACATACTCAATTGTTTGCTTTATAATATCCCTAGAAACTTATTTTTACACAAATTAAGGGCACAGGAGTGGCCTGAACTGTTGTCAACAGGGACAAAAATATGAGGATTGAAGCTTTATATGTATAAATAAGTTTCATGTGCACTGGTTGTATTATTCTCTTCGTTTTATGACAGCATGCTAAATGTAATGTACAATTCCTCAATAAAAATTAAAAAAAAACTAAAACAAAAAACTGCTAAATGATAAGGTTTAATCATTCTAATTAGGCTATGGAAATGATTAGGGTTTGTGCTAGATATTGGTTAGTTAGTAGTAAGGCTAAGGCTAGTCTAGGAGTAAAGTTAGTGAGATGATTAAAGGGATAAAAAGGTCTAGGAGTAGGGTTAGTGAAAGAGTTAAAGGGATAAAAAAAAGTCTAGGAGTAGGGTTAGTGAGAGAGTTAAAGAGATAAAAAGGTCTAGGAGTAGGGTTAGTGAGAGGGTTAAAGGGATTAAAAGGTCTAGGAGTAGAGTTAGTGAGAGGGTTAAAGGGATAAAAAGGTCTAGGAGTAGGGCTAGTGAGAGGGTTAAAGGAATAAAAAGGTCTAGAAGTAAGGTTAGTGAGAGGGTTAAGGGGATAAAAAGGTCTAGGAGTAGGTTTAGTGAAAGGGTTAAACAGATAAAAAGGTCTAGGAGTAGGGTTAGTGAGAGGGTTAAGGGGATAAAAAGGTCTAGGAGTAGGGTTAGTGAGAGGGTTAAAGGGATAAAAAAAGTCTAGGAGTAGGGTTAATGAGAAGGTTAAAGGGATAAAAAATAGTTGAGGAGTAGGGTTAATGAGAGGATTAAAAGGATAAAAAGGTCTAGGAGTAGGGTTAGTGAGAGGATTAAAGGGATAAAAAAGTCTAGGAGGTGGGTTAGTGAGAGAGTTAAAGAGATAAAAAAAAAAGGTCTAGGAGTAGGGTTAGTGAGAGGGTTAAAGGGATTAAAAGGTATAGGAGCAGAGTTAGTGAGAGGGTTAAAGGGATAAAAAGGTCTAGGAGTAGGGTTAATGAGAGGGTTAAAGGGATAAAAAAAAGTTGAGGAGTAGGGTTAATGAGAGGGTTAAAGGGATAAAAGGGTCTAGAAGTAGGGTTAGTGAGAGAGTTAAAGAGATAAAAAGGTCTAGGAGTAGGGTTAGTGAGAGGGTTGAAGGGATTAAAAAGGTATAGGAGCAGAGTTAGTGAGAGGGTTAAAGGGATAAAAAGGTCTAGGAGTAGGGTTAGTGAGAGGGTTAAAGGGATTAAAAGGTATAGGAGTCGAGTTAGTGAGAGGGTTAAAGGGATAAAAAGGTCTAGGAGTAGGGTTAGTAAGAGGGTTAAAGGGATTAAAAGGTATAGGAGTAGAGTTAGTGAGAGGGTTAAAGGGATAAAAAGGTCTAGAAGTAGGGTTAGTGAGAGGGTTAAAGGAATAAAAAGGTCTAGGAGTAGGGTTAGTGAGAGGATTGAAGGGATAAAAAGGTCTAGGAGTAGGGTTAGTGAAAGGGTTAAAGGGATAAAAAGGTCTAGGAGTAGGGTTAGTGAGAGGGTTAAAGGAATAAAAAGGTCTAGAAGTAGGGTTAGTGAGAGGGTTAAGGGGATAAAAAGGTCTAGGAGTAGGTTTAGAGAAAGGGTTAAACAGATAAAAAGGTCTAGGAGTAGGGTTAGTGAGAGGGTTAATTGGATAAAAAGGTCTAGGAGTAGGGTTAGTGAGAGGGTTAAAGGGATAAAAAAGTCTAGGAGTAGGGTTAATGAGAGGGTTAAAGGGATAAAAAATAGTTGAGGAGTAGGGTTAATGAGAGGATTAAAAGGATAAAAAGGTCTAGGAGTAGGGTTAGTGAGAGGATTAAAGGGATAAAAAAGTCTAGGAGGTGGGTTAGTGAGAGAGTTAAAGGGATAAAAAGGTCTAGGAGTAGGGTTAATGAGAGGGTTAAAGGGATAAAAAAAGTTGAGGAGTAGGGTTAATGAGAGGGTTAAAGGGATAAAAGGGTCTAGAAGTAGGGTTAGTGAGAGAGTTAAAGAGATAAAAAGGTCTAGGAGTAGGGTTAGTGAGAGGGTTGAAGGGATTAAAAAGGTATAGGAGCAGAGTTAGTGAGAGGGTTAAAGGGATAAAAAGGTCTAGGAGTAGGGTTAGTGAGAGGGTTAAAGGGATTAAAAGGTATAGGAGTCGAGTTAGTGAGAGGGTTAAAGGGATTAAAAGGTCTAGGAGTAGGGTTAGTGAGAGGGTTAAAGGGATTAAAAGGTATAGGAGTAGAGTTAGTGAGAGGGTTAAAGGGATAAAAAGGTCTAGAAGTAGGGTTAGTGAGAGGGTTAAAGGAATAAAAAGGTCTAGGAGTAGGGTTAGTGAGAGGATTGAAGGGATAAAAAGGTCTAGGAGTAGGGTTAGTGAAAGGGTTAAAGGGATAAAAAGGTCTAGGAGTAGGGTTAGTGAGAGGGTTAAAGGAATAAAAAGGTCTAGAAGTAGGGTTAGTGAGAGGGTTAAGGGGATAAAAAGGTCTAGGAGTAGGTTTAGAGAAAGGGTTAAACAGATAAAAAGGTCTAGGAGTAGGGTTAGTGAGAGGGTTAATTGGATAAAAAGGTCTAGGAGTAGGGTTAGTGAGAGGGTTAAAGGGATAAAAAAAAAGTTGAGGAGTAGGGTTAATGAGAGGATTAAAAGGATAAAAAGGTCTAGGAGTAGGGTTAGTGAGAGGATTAAAGGGATAAAAAAGTCTAGGAGTAGGGTTAGTGAGAGAGTTAAAGAGATAAAAAAGGTCTAGGTGTAGGGTTAGTGAGAGGGTTAAAGGGATAAAAGGGTCTAGGAGTAGGGTTAGTGAGAGAGTTAAAGGGATAAAAAAGTCTAGGAGTAATACAGCAGCAATTGCATAAGGAAACAATGATGGACATTAAACATAATATTACAAAAATACTTGCCTTGTGCATTGCCCCTTGTCCAATCCTTGTTTAATTCTTGTATAATTATTTTCTTAATGCTTCACTTATAAAATGCTCACTTCAAAAATGTGAACATATGTTGTTGTAACAATGCACACTGCCCAGGCAATGCACAGCCCAAGCTAACATTAAATATATAGGCAGGGAAGTCAGCTGTGTCCACTAAATTACTTGATTGATAAATCAAAGACAAATTAAAAGCCAATTGGAATGTTAGATTCTGGTCTGGTCAGGATGAGATAAGTTAAGGAAACAGTAAAATTTGGGGGAGGTTAAAGCTATGGCATAAGACAGCTATAAATTTTAGAAAAATAGCAAGTATTGATAAGGATTGAGTATCACATGGCAATTAACAAAACATTAGAAGTAAGACATTGGATAACGGTACAACAAATGCAGGACTAAATTAACAACCTAAAATCATTTGCTCTATATACATATACACATAACAAAAGAGAGTTACAGGAGAGGAAAAAACACCAGAGTGCAGTGAATAGTGTGCAGATTGACAGGGACTCTATTCATGTACCAAAAGAGAGTTACAGGAGAGGAAAAAACACCAGAGTGCAGTGAATAGTGTGCAGATTGACAGGGACTCTATTCACGTACCAAAAGAGAGTTACAGGAAAGGAAAAAACACCAGAGTGCAGTGAATAGTGTGCAGATTAACAGGTAATCTATACACATAACAAAAGAGAGTTACAGGAGAGGAAAAAACACCAGAGTGCAGTGAATAGTGTGCAGATTGACAGGGACTCTATTCATGTACCAAAAGAGAGTTACAGGAGAGGAAAAAACACCAGAGTGCAGTGAATAGTGTGCAGATTGACAGGGACTCTATTCACGTACCAAAAGAGAGTTACAGGAAAGGAAAAAACACCAGAGTGCAGTGAATAGTGTGCAGATTGACAGGGACTCTATTCACCTACCAAAAGAGAGTTACAGGAGAGGAAAAAACACCAGAGTGCAGTGAATAGTTTGCAGATTGACAGGGACTCTATTCGCGTACCAAACGAGAGTTACAGGAGAGGAAAAAACACCAGAGTGCAGTGAATAGTGTGCCGATTGTCAGGGACTCTATTCATATACCAAAAGAGCGTTACAGGAGAGGAAAAAACACCAGAGTGCAGTGAATACTTTGCAGATTGACAGGGAATATATTCACGTACCAAAAGAGAGTTACAGGAGAGGAAAAGACACCAGAGTGCAGTGAATACTTTGCAGATTGACAAGGAATATATTCACGTACCAAAAGAGGGTTACAGGAGAAGAAAAGACACCATAGTGCAGTGAATAGTGTGCAGATTGACAGGGACTCTATTCACGTACCAAAAGTGCAGTAATACAGTTGCATATTCTCATTTGTGCTAACCAAACATGAAAATAGGAATATTTCACATTACAATGTTCTGCCCTTAACAGAATATGTTCTATTTATTCATAAATAAATATTTCTACATATATCTGATGTATAATCATATATATACAGTATACTGTATATATATAGGTATAGATATATACAGATATATGTATATATATATATATATATATATATATATATATATATATATATATATATATATATATATATATATATATATATATATATATATATATAGGAATATCTATTTATAAATACATATAACATATATCCATATGTGCAGAATATTGGAATGTGAAATATTTACAACAAATACATAGTTAAAACCTATATTAAATATGAATATTGTATAAATATTCCTTTACATGTTTTCATCTACTTAACTGCAAAGGGTACATACAAATCCATCTTTAGATATGTATATGTAAGTATCTCAGTAGTAAAGCCCTTTGCCTGCCTTTTTTTTCTTCTAACACCTAAGAACTCATTTCTTTAAGCCCTTATAACTTTTTTTGGATTAAATTTTTTTTTTTATTGGGTTTGCATATTCTCATACATTGTCCTCCAAAAGAGGAAAGAAAATCCATCAGAAATAAACAATAATAAAAATCACAACATATGAAATTGTTACATTATGGAAGATATCGTCTTACCCAAGTATTTAAACTTTTACAATTAGTACCAAAAATTTAAATAGAAAATAGTTTGCACGTTTTATGACTGGTGGTAAAGAAAAAAAGGAGTAACTAAAAGAAGAGAGTAAGGAGGGGAGGGACAGAAAGGGGAGGAAGGTGGGTGCAGGGGTAAGTATCCTCACGGCTCATAGAATACAGCATAGGTTCGTCTGCCAGATGGCCGAGCACGATGAAAATATTTAAAGCGTGTATACCTCTAGAGGGCAGTAGGGGCAAGAGTATTAGTGGTTAACTTTGAAAATTCCTTGTTCCCAGATAAAATACATATCAGTATAAAAGTCTTGTTTGCCCAAAAGACAATAGCACTGTTTTTCCAAAGCTAGAACATGTTTGACCTCTGATACCCAGGTAGAGTGTGTAGGTGTTGTTTGGGATTTCCATAGTCTAGGTATTAGTCTTTTAGCGCTAGCTAATAATAACTGTAGCAACTTCATGTGGTATTTACAGCGAAGTTGTGGGAGTAAATTAAGGAGAATGAGTTTAGGACAGAGGGATATATCTGAACTTAGAATTGGATTGATACTGTTTTCAACGTCCCTCCAAAAGTCAGATACGAGCGGGCACTCCCACCAGATATGTAACATAGTACCTATACCACCACAACGCCTCCAGCATGTGGAGGAGGCTGTTGAAAAAATATGCCAGAGCCTCTGAGGCGTCAAGTACCAGCGGGATATTATTATTATTTTTTTTGATAATATAAAGCTTTATTGAATGTCCAGAAGTAGAAGTCTTACAATCATTGATAAACAAACAGGAGTTACAGATCACATATTATGCATATCTCTAGAAAGAAAGCAACAGTGTCAGTTAAAAAGTAAAAGTCTTTCTTTAACAAAACACCCAGTTCATGCTGCTGGTACATTGTTCACAGTTGTTAGCGTGTCTTTTAAGCAACAGAGTTTTTCAAAGTTATATCCAATTGTTAGGATTGTAAACTAGCTCGGGTATTTAGTCATACCCAATTAGAAGGTCGAGAAGATAGAAAGAAAAGAAGAAGGGGGGAAGGATGAAAATATAGAAAGACAAGCAGGGGGAGGGAAAGAGAGAAAAAAAAAAAAAGGGAGGGGGGGGGGACAGGGAAGGAGAGGGGGGGGGGAGTTCCTGCTCTCAGCGTTCCGCCCATGCTAACTATTTTGAAAAGCTTATTTCAGGATTCTGATCTCAGTGTTCCCTATATCTCACATTGTTCCATGGCTCTTTTAAGTATGTGCACCTCCAGGTCCACACTCCCACTCCAGTAAGGTTAGCTCTTTTCTTTTGAAGTTCAAATATTTTTCAAATATTTTTCCCTTACCAGATTAAGTTCATATGTTCGTGTAAGTTAAGTTTCCCTATTTTAAGGTAGTGAAACCTCTCCAGACCGAGCAGATCTCTTACCCCATTTTTCCATTCATTAAAGTTTGGCACAAACACCGATTTCCAGTGTTTTGGAATTAACCCCTTTGCACAGTTCAGCATCAGTAGGAAAAGTCTATGCTTTGCCTCTACCACAATCTTAGGGAGACTATGGTATAGCAAGTATTGAGGGTTCGGGGGTATAATAACCCCAAGAAGCCGACTACTCTCTGCAAGAACTCTCTCCCAGAATTCACGAATTCTCGGGCAAGTCCACCAGACGTGCAAAGTGGAGCCCATCTCCCCGCACCCCCTCCAACATTCATCACTTGCCTGCGGATAGATCTTATGCAGTCTTTGTGGGGTCAGGTACCATCGGCTCAGGAATTTAAAATGCATTTCTTGCAACCTCATAGATACTGATGCCGTCTTTGCCTTATTAAAGATCTGCAGCCACTCTTTGTGGGTGATGTTTAAGTCAAGTTCCGCCCGCCAAGCCTCTGTGTAAGAGGGCAGCGTCTCATCATTACCTGTCAGTAGTAGCTTATACAAGCGGGAGATTAAATGACTAGGTGTTTGAGCCAATGTGCAAATATTTTCAAAGGCGGTCTTCTCTCTCGTGAGAGGGGTCACATCTTTATGTCCCTTGATATAGTGGTGAAGCTGTGCCACCCTGAACCAGGATGAGAAAAGCCACCAATTCCATTTCATAAGATTTTCCTGAGTTTGAAGCTTGCCTTCATCGAAGGCATTAGATATGGCGGCCTCTGCTAGAGTGTAAGTATTTCTCGGGGATCGGGCTTCGTTTGCCAGAGCGTTGTCTGGGTTTTCAAAGGCCGGTGTTACCGGTGATGGTTTAGAGGAAATGGACATGTCTTTTTTGACCCATGAGTCCCATTCACGGAGGACATCATTTAGAAGGGGGTATTGGTGTATCAGAGGGGTCCGATTCTCAACTGATATCCACTCAAGCGCAACTACATTACCCCTTTGTAAGATGTCTTGGTCAATGAACCCATGCTTTGTCTGCATTATTGTGGCACCAATGAACTAGGCGTTGGGCATTTATTGCTTTAAAATATGTTTTCAATAAGGGGACTCCTGCACCTCCCCTGTCCCTAGGCAGATACATTGTGTTCTTTCTAATTCTTGGTCTTAAACCATTCCATATATATGCCTCCATTTCTGATTGAATCTGGTGAATGAGAGGCACAGCCAATAGAAGGGAAAGTGCCTGCATGACGTACAGGACCCTTGGCAGCACATTCATTTTGACCGCATGGATACGGCCCATCCATGAAATGGATTTATTTTTCCATTTGGTCATATCTTCAGTCACTGCATCTCTAATCAGCTTGTAGTTCATCTCAACAATTTCGGATAGAACCGGAGTCAGATAAACCCCCAGATATTTTAGGCGGTTTTTCGCTATACTAAGAGGACATTTGTCGCATGTCTCACGAAAGGCATCAGTCGGTACAGACACATTCATAATCTCAGACTTAGACAAATTCAGTAAAAAGTCTGAGACCCTTCCAAATTCCTCAAACTCAGCCAATAAGGCCGAAAGTGATACAGATGTGTCGGACAGTGTCACGAGGACGTCATCCGCATACATTGCCAGCTTGTGCTCCCTGTAGCCGACCACCACTCCCGAAATGTTAGGATTATTAAGAATCTTAAAAGCCAGAGTTTCCATTACCAGCGCAAATAGTAAGGGTGACAGGGGACACCCCTGTCTCGTCCCGTAAGTGATCGAAAAAGGTTTTGAGAGCATACCATTTACCCGAACCCTAGCACTAGGTATGGAGTATAACGAGAAGATCGTACGGATGATGCAGTCACTGAATCCCAGCTTGACCAATGTGTGTCGCATAAATGACCAGTTGACAAGTGCCAACGGTGCTGAATTATTATGCGCATAAGATATCAATTGGGTTACTTTGAGGATATTATCCCGAGCCTCTCTACCCGGGACAAACCCTACTTGGTCTGTGGAAATGAGCTGCGGTAAGAGCTTAGCATGGCGATTCGCTATGAGTTTTGCTAGGATTTTTAGATCCGAGTTTAAGAGTGATATCGGCCTGTAGCTACTAGGCTGCTTTTCAGGTTTCCCTGGTTTATGTATGACTGAAATATGTGCCTCGAGCATAGATCCCGGCAGGGCAGCCCCCTCTTGTAGCTGATTAAACATCTTTAATAGGTGTGGTATCAGTTTATCTTGAAATACTTTATAATAACGCATTCCGAACCCGTCTGGGCACGGATTTTTACCCCCTGGGAGTAATTTGATCGCCAGCTGAATCTCCTCTACCGTGAATGGGGCCTCAAGTTGCTCAGCCTCTGCCTGCGTTAATCCAGGCATCTCTACTCCACCCAGATAGTCTAAGATAGCTTTCTCTCGGGTTTCTTCAAGTGCCCCCTCATGGCTCCCTGAGCCTCTAGGGTGTAAGTTATATAAGGTTTCATAATAATGTCCGAAGGTACCAGAAATTGCAGGGCCTTCTTGCTGGTCCTTACCAAAATAGTCTGTAACCTCATAAACATAGGTTTTGAGTCTCTGGCGTGTCAGCGCTCGGGCGAGCAGCTTCCCCGCCTTATTTCCGTGCTCAAAGTAATGTTGTCTAAGCTTGAGAGCTTTGCTTGTTGTTCTGCCTGTATGTAGCTCAGAAGAGCTGATCTCGCCCCTGCCAGACCCGTCTGTAGTGCGCTGTCGGTCGCGCCTTATGGGTGGTTTCCGCTTGTGCCACTTTCTCAAGGAGAGCGGTGTAATGGGACCGTTGCTCCCGGTGTAGAGCCGACACATGTCTGATCAAAACGCCCCTTAGGACGCACTTGTGCGCCTCCCACACTGTGGTATCAGCTATTTCCTCTCTCATGTTATTGCGGAAGTATTCTTCAATGGAGCCCTCTAATTTTTGTTTTAATATGTTATCATCTAATAATGATTCGTCCAAGCGCCAGACAAATGAAGTGTTTGGCTTCTCCGGCCACTCTATGGAGCATTTCACCGGGGCATGGTCAGACCAAGTGATTTGTCCTATACTACTGCTAGTTACGAGAGGCAGCCCTGCTGAGTCTGTGAAAATGTAATCGATCCTTGTGTACTTCCCATGTGGATGGGAATAGAATGAATAGTTCTTGACAGTTGGGTGCATTGTGCGCCATACATCATGGAGAACCAAGTCTCTCATACATTTAGTTATATGCTTAACTACTCTGTGCTTGGTACTGGATAAGCCATCTGAAGCATCCAAAGTGGGGCAGAATGAGACGTTAAAATCCCCCCCCCTAAGAATATAATCCCTTTCTTTGCTTCTAGGATCTCGTTCTTTAGTTTTTTGAAAAAAATATCTTGCGCCAGATTTGGGGAGTAAGCATTGACAAAAGTTACATACTTTCCATACAGAGTTCCGACCAAGATCAGGTATCTGCCATCTGGGTCTTTTATAGTCTGCTCCATCCGGAAAGGCACACCAGTCCCAAACAGGATTCCCACCCCATTTTTTTTAATCGGGCCAGAGGCAAAGTATGCAACTGGAAAATGTTGGTTATACCACTTGGGTTCTCTATACTTGGAAAAATGTGTCTCCTGGAGGTACACAATATCCCCACCCATCCTCTTAAGGTCTCTAGTCACAATTGATCGTTTCCCTGGGCTATTGAATCCCTTAACATTAATTGTGATAAGTTCCATTGTAGAATTACCAGTAATTCTCATTTTGCTAATCAGGTAATAAATTGTGATGGGGAGGTAGGCTATTTAGTAATGAGAGGGCTATTTAACCACTAAGTTAACGGAGGGGGAAGAAGAGAGGAAGGGAAAAGAGAAAAAAAAAAAAAAGGGGGGAGAGGGAGGGAAAGTAAGGGAGGAGAAGGGTATGAGAGAGGAGAGACTAAAGTATAGTCAATGAGCAGCACAAGCAACAGATAAAGATAAGAAAAGTAGGGACAGGAAAGGGAGATATAACTGTTCCACTAGGGACTTTTAGAAATAGTGAAGATGTAGGAAATTAGTAAAAGAGAAACAAAGTGGGGAAAGTATAGTCAATCTCCACTGAGAGCAAGTGTAAATAAACAAATAAGGGGGGTAGTAACCCCTATACTCTCAGCAAATGAATTATGTTTTGTTTTTTTTAACTGTATAACTTGTGGATAAACACAACAACTTGTTGATAACACATACATTTTGATTTACCATATCAGACAAAGTAGGTACATTCTGCGAGTAGCTGCCCATAAACTATCTGCAGTGTCTATAAGGGTATCCAGCGCTGCAATATCCCTAAAGGTATCCCCATCCCATGAACTAAAGGGCAGCGGCCAGTCTGAGTCCACCAGTGCTGCATTTTAATTTAGTGTTCGGTGTTGACTAGTCTGTGTCATATGTTATTTCCCTAGCTGGGGGCAAGCGCTAAGGGCTTATCGCCTGGTGCTTTAGGGGATTGAAACATTATCTAGTTTATATTTATATTTCGGCATCCCTGTTGCTATATGGAATACGCAGCTAGAAGTGTCATGCAGCGCGCGGGAACAAGGCAGTTAAGAGCCAAGGTACCCTAGCGCCCAGGGCGGGGCCCGCACAGCAAGGTAGACCCAACCCCAGGCCAGAGCACTGAGCTACAGAAAAGTACCATTGTGTCCAAAATCAGAGCATATTCCTACAAACCTTAATTGAAAACATGTTATATTAACTACAATAAACAGATATGAACTTGGCTTAAACAGTGACATTAAACATTAAGATGTTACATTTCTCAAAACAGAGATTGCGATGACCCTACAGCCATGCCAGCCCATCATTTACAGATAAGCAGCATCGCTCCATGGTCAACTTATATATGTCAGCTATTATCGTCCACGGCCAGGGTAACGTGTCAGGCATGATGTTACATCATATGGAGCATCTGTAAGAAACCGCAGACTTTACAATCTACAAACTTAACTGCAACTTTCGACATCCAGGAGCAATACATATTAGACAATGGTCAGGACAGAATAATAACTACTTGCTATGATGGCATCATGTCTGTAGCCAGGTGCAGGTGTCTAATGTCTCCCCCAATTGAGAGAGTCTATTGTGTACAACAGTAGGAGTATACTTTATAAATATCAGGGTGTAAATATAAGGAGCACAACAAACATTATACTTAGCTGCCAGATGTGTCGGTCTAAGTCCTATATATATGGTGTCCGCCATATTTGGTATATGGCCAGCTTCGTAGTTCTACCCACAAGCCCATGCCATGTCTATACCATGGAGAGGCGTGTGGTTCAGGGAGGCCCCCTGCCCTGCTGGATTGTTTCTGCTCTGTGATTTTCTCCTCTTTGTGCTTGTTCAGCCAGTGGTTCAATAGGCCTAATTTGTAATCCAAGGGCTTGGTTAAAGGCTGGCAGGTCAGCCGCTGTGCGATATGTGGCTGTAACTCCATCCTTGGACGCTATCAGGCAGGTTGGAAAGCCCCACCTGTATGAGATCCTGTGTTCTTTGAGGTTTAAAGTAAGAAAGCGCATTTCTCGCCGCTTTTGTAGCGTTGCAGGGCACAAATCTGTGTAAACCTGGATCTCCACTCCCTCGTGTGTTAGTGGCTGCCTGTTTCTGGCATGTCGGAGTATATCTTCTCTATCTCTGTACAACAGGAGCTTGACAATAATGTCTCTAAGTGGAGCTCTGGCAGGTGGTTTAGGCCTTAAGGCCCTATGAGCTCTTTCCACATGAACATCTGCCTCCTCTGGGTTGTTTTTAATGCCTTTAAAAAGCTTTTGAATATATTCGTTAATTTCTGCCGGTGCCACAGCCTCAGGAACACCCCTTATTCTCAGGTTGTTCCGTCGGCTCCTATTTTCTAGATCTTCAATTCTTTCATTCAAGGTCAGAATAGTTGTGTCCTGTGTCTGTATGCAACTAGCATTGTGCTGTACATCAGAGCGTAGCGTCTCCTGTGATTCTTCCACTAACGTGACTCTGTGGTCTATATTGGCAATGTCTTTCTTAAGCTCACCGAACATATTTCTCATCTCCATGATAGCTTCCTTTATGTCATTTTTAGATTATAGATGCCTTATGTCATCTTTTGTGATATAGCCACTGTGTTTAGGGTCAGTGTTGTGGGCAGCTGCTGTTTCCTGCATGTTAACAGATTCAGGGGTGTCCTTATGTGATCCCTGACTTAGATCTGCTGGTATAAGGTAGCTGTCCATGTTGGATGAATGTGTGGCCTTATTAGGTTTGGTACCTCTCTTATTTGACATTCTTATAGAGTGAACTGCATATGCCTCAAAAGATAGACTTTTCTGCTCAGCCCTTAATTAGCTAATGTAAAGGCATATAGCTCACACGTGGCGTTGTATGAATGGCAGCCTAGTAGCATCTATTATTTCCCAACTGTGCTATACTCATATGTCCCAGCAGCCCCGTGCCCCTAAACAGCAAAACCACTATGCATGAAAATTTTCATATGCTTTCGTGTTTCAGTCCTTTATAAATATATTTGGGCCAGTTCTTTGTCAATGGCATATGTTTGCCCTTCTTTATGCTCAACGTGTCCTGCTCTTAAGGATATCAAGCGTCAAGCGACGCTACTCACCACTCCACAGATTGTCCTCTCGGTCAGTAGGCTGGCCACCGGTAGCTGCGCTGCTGTCTTTTAATTTTTTTCTCCTTCCCTCAGGATCGCCAGCTGCCGGGATACGCCGCGGCCTAACTGCCACTTCACGGGCCTGTGTGAGCCGCAACTTCTCTCGCGTGAGCCGTGTCCCGGTATGCGTGACTTTGTTACCGCTGCTTCGGGTGTAAAGAATGTCCCCCAGGCAACAGCCCAGCACACCGATCAGTCAGCGCACCGGCTGTGGCTAGTCTCCGCTGATAGTCTGCTTTGCCTGTTCAGGTAGAAGGACGCGGGAACCAACAGGGCGCAGTTCCGATCCGGCAGTTTGTAGGCCTCACCTTATGCTGCCCCTGTCGATCAGTCCCTGTGTTATATTTCGCCTCAGACCCTTTATGGCCATATGCTAGGGCCAGCTGTGTCTAAATATGTCAGGTTTTAGTGCTGTTTGCCGTGTTTATCCTAGTGCTGAGAGTATTAGGGTATCAGAGCACTATCAGTGTGCAGCCATTCACTTTAACAGCCAGGCTCCGCCCCCTACCAGCGGGATATTATTTTATAGTTCGTTTCTGCTATGAGTGAGGAAGTAGAAGCTGAGTGAGTGGCTTTAAAGCAGGATCTCCATTCCTCGTCTGAGATATCCCCTGTTATTTCTACACCCCATTTCCGGATATAAGAAGGCTTTTGTGTAGGGAAGGAACCTCTAAGCAATTTATAGCTAATTGAAAGGAATCTTTTCTGGATTTCAGTGTTTGTGCATAGTCGCTCAAACGCAGTTAGTGGCCTGAGGGTATCTGACCTTTGTTGGCTACTATAGAGGGCATGTCGGACCTGAAAGTATGAATACCAGTTGTGGAACGGCGGGCCTAGTTCGTTAAGTAGTTCTGCTCTATCTTTAAGTGATCCCCCATTTAACAATAGGTAAATGGGTAAGTTTTGTAAATGTGTCATGGTATATACCTGTGTAAAGGGAGGTTGTTGGAAAAACAGCTGGTTCCCCAGTAGGGGGGTTAAAGGAGAGATATGGGTAAATATCCCTTTGTTCTGTTTGAGTAAATTGTCCCATACTTCAAGAGTAGTCCTGACATAATAGTTGTTGTATGCTTGCGGTGGTCTATGGAGCCTAGGGAGCCACGCAATATCTCTCATGTTTGCGACCTTCAATAAGGCAACTTCTATTTGCACCCATAGAGACAGAGTGCCAGGACGAGTCCATCAGAGTACTCTGGTTAGATGAACAGCTTTGTAATAATTCGGAAGATGTGGGACATTAAGTCCCCCATCCTCTTTGTTTAAGAGTAGAGTGTCTTGGGAGACCCTAGGCTTTTTATAGGACCAAATAAATGAGTTGAGCATTCTCTGTTGGGTTTGAAGGTATGAAGTGGGAAGTGCCATTGGCAATGTCTGCAAAAGGTAAAGATATTTTGGAATAATCATCATCTTGATGGCATTAACCCTACCCAGCCAGGACAAATGGCCTTGTTTATGCCAGCCCTCGAGGTGAGTGCTTGGTAGCAAGAGACCTAAGTATTTTAATTTGTTAGTTAAACTAAATTTCGTCTGGGTGGTTATAAAGTCTAAGTCTTGGGTAGGTGTGTTCAGGGCCATTATTCCTGACTTCTCCATATTAATGGAGAAGTTAGATACTCAGCCATACTCATCCAAAGTACGGACCAGGGCGGGGAGAGACGTGGATGGGTATTGGGGCGTGAAGATTACATCATCTGCAAACAGCAAGCATTTTTGGTTAATATTAGCGTATTGTACTCCAACTATGTCAGGACTACCCCTAATCTTTATGGCCAGGATCTCTATTGTAATAGCAAACAGTAATTGGGGATAATGGACACCCCTGTCAGGTTCCATTCGTTATAGGAAAAGATTGTGAAGCAGTACCATTTATCTGTATTTTGGCTTGGGGTTTTGAATATAGGGCCTGTATCCGAGATTGAAAAGTCAGAGAAAAACCAAACTTCGACAGGGGCCCCCACATAAAACCCTGTTGAAGGCCTTTTCTGCATCCGTCGATAATAGAGTAAGGGGGCTCTTACTTTCATAAGAGGACTGCAGTGTGTGCAGCACTCTAATTGTGTTGTCTTTAGCCTCCCTTTCCCTAACAAATCCAACCTGGTCCGGGTGTATCAAATTCGGCAAAATATTATTCATACGGTTAGCAAGTATTTTCGCATATATCTTTATGTCGACATTCAATAGAGAAATGGGGCGATAACTACTTGGTTGGTTGGGTGGTTTGTCAGTTTTCGGTATAACCGTTATAAGGGCTTCAAGTAAGGATTGGGAAAAGGTTTCGCCTTAATCTATTGAGGCATATAATGTATGTAGTGGTGGACCAATTTGGTTACGGAGCAGTTGATAGAATTTGGCTGTTAAACCGTCCGGACCAGTGGATTTGCCATTTGGGAGGGCTTTGATGGTAAGTGCAATTTCTTGGAGTGTAATGGGAGAATCTAGAGATTGCTTTTCCTCTTCTGTGAGTTTGGGGGTTTCTACATCATTTAGGTATTTATCTATGTCACCAATTTTTTCTTGAGATATATGGGGATCCAGATTATAAAGTTTTGAGTAGTAAGAGACAAAAATATTAGCTATGGGCTTCCGGTGGGCGGGCTTATAGGCAACAGCTCTGGTGTCCAGCTCCGTGAGGACTGTGTGCTATTAATAACATTTGTGGCAAAGTTTGGAGCCCGAATCTATTGGCCCTTGGCAGCAATCGTGCCCGGGCACTAGAGAGATTGGAGTGAACAACTTTCCCCCACCGAAGTCCAAGCTTTGACTACTTGGCTGAGGACTTGTAAAAGTACGGAGGTGACGGCGGCCATCTTGGCCTGTAACAGAAGCGGCACGGAGCGAAACTCTCAGCGGCGCCTGAGAGGTGTGAGCGCCTACTGGATCCTGTGACAAGCAACACACGGGCAGACCTGCTTAACCCTCCTGATCAGGTAAGATCTTTGGCCCAGAGAGCCCATTCTGTGGGAGACGCGTAAGTGGAGCCACGTGGGGCAATAGCCGCGCTGCCGAATCCAAGCTACAGGCGGTGAGTGAGACAGAGGAGAGTGAGGCGGCATCGGCTACATCCTACCCTGAAATTGCTGGCAGCGGGGTAGTGGCGGGGCTACTCCCGAGTTGGCAGCGGCTTTTCTTGTGGTGCAGTGGATTGGCGGCTTACCTAGGACGCTGGGCCAATTTCCTATTGCTGCACGGATCAGAAGACCGGCTTCATACGGCTGCGGTTAAGACCCAGCTGCTACTTGACCAAATCCAAAGGTAACAGTTGTACCCGGGGCTAAGGCAGAATACACACGACTTAAGCCGTCTCCCTGATAAGGCCAGAACACAGTGGTCTGTATAATAATCAGGAGACGGTTGGAGGTCTCCCCACACTAATTTTAGTTCTAGAGGGGCACAAGTTTGGATGATAAGCCCTTGGACTAGCACGGGTAATACATTATTCCATAAACTGTCGGCTAATAAGTAGATTGGGGAACTCAAGGTGTGAGGACATACAAGTGCAGCTGGTAACTCATGAACACTGACACTTATAATTACGCACCAGTCTGCTTCCATACTGCATCTCTCTGGCAAGTCATTGAGAACAGCGCAAAGCACCTGCACGCAGATCCCTGACTTCAAGGATAGCAATCTAATTGTGTAAACGTCTCTTGTATATACACTGGCCTGTTGGTTTGGCCCTTTGTTTTTCCCCTCTTCATTTCATTACAGTAATGACTAGAGACACACTACACAATCATGAGTATTTAAAGCAGGCCAGTATCTAACCTAAGTCTACATTCTTCAGATACTTACCTGATACTCCACTGGAACTGCAATTTGTTTCTTTTTGATGTATATGTAAACCACAGGTGCAACATACAGGTGCAAATTCACCTTTCTTTTACAGGATTTAACCATATCTTTCTGTCACAGGGCTGAAATGTTTAATGATATAGGGATTTCATAACTGTATGTATGTATGCTACATCTAACCTCTCTCTGTATTGTTTAGCAGATCTTTTGTAGTTCATTATAGAGGGGGTTATTGATATACATATACCTCTCTCAGAGTGGTGGAAATAAGTGTTTGAGAGGGGGGTTAGGTACAACTCATAAACATCTGAGATAACCATTGTAGATGTAGGACACCTGGGAGTGTATGGAGAAATACCTTATCCCAAACACAATGGCTAACCGTAATAAAAACTCTGACCGTAGGGCCAAACTAGGCGCAGACATTGGCACTCAGGCCTCAACTTTTGACACCATGCAAGAAGGGCAAACTTTAGACCCACACCCCATAGTCAAACAAATCTCCACGCTGTTCCTCCCAAAAATAGAAAATTTGCAAAAAGGTGTAGATACACTAGCAGAGGAGGTCAAGCAATTTTCAGCAAGAGTCACTGAGTTGGAGAATAGGGTCTCAGACCTGGAAGATACACAGCATGTTAACTCGGGCAAAATTGTAGCTTTAGAGAAACACACAGTAGAGTTGCAACAGAAAATAGATGACTTAGAGAATAGGTTGAGGCGGAACAATGTCCGTCTCCTGGGAGTGCCTGAATCTATAAAGCCCGCTGATATTCTACGATTTGTTGAAAATACCCTCCCTTCTCTAATTAATATCCCTGTAGCAGATCTGGCACATAGTGTAGAGAGGGCACATAGAATTGGTACGGAAAGACCGGCCATAGATCGAAATGCACAGGCACGACCTGTGATGGTCAAATTTCTACATTTCCAGACCAAAATGGCAGTGCTTAGGGCATATAGGAAGATGGAGGAAGTGTCCTATGAGAATTGCAGGATTCTCATATTTCAAGATTATTCTGCAGACCTAATGAAACGGCGTAGAGAGTTTTCTTCCATCTGTTCTAGGCTTCACAGAGAAGGGAGACAGGCCTATTTATTGTATCCAGCTAGGCTCAAGCTGCTCACTCCAAGGGGTCCTAAATTCTTTGATTCCCCACAAACAGCTCAAGAATTCTTGGATGCAGAGGGTGGGGCTAGAAGTCCGGGATATGCTAGAGGGGGGGGAGGCTAGATAATTACTTTAGAGTGTAAACAGATTTGGCTCTTGTTTTTTAACTCAGATGATGGCCTTCGAAGCCAGCTCTGGGAAGTCACCTCCAAATAGCAGGGCTACTCCCTGCACCTATGCTTTGAGCATTGGTTTGATGCTCTGGTTGAAAGTTTTCGTTGAAATTGGAAAATTGGATGTTATGTATTTAATAACTGGGTTCATACTGAATGTTATATTACGCTCCTATGCCTTGATGCAACATGGAAAATGTGGATGCAAAAATGTGAAAATTACATGATGGGAGCCACTATACATGTTTACGGTGTGTTGTTAGAAATGGAATACAATTGTGTGTTTGTTAAGACTGCAACAATATTTACTGTCATTACTTTTTTGCAGAACAGTTTGTTCGGCTATTTTTTGAAGTGGTGGTCCGGGAACATGGAAGGTGAGAGTTTCCCTCCCCCCCACCCTCCCCCTTTATTTAATTTTTTTTTTTTTTTTCTCTACTGCCCCCTATCTTTTTCTCTCTTACCATTGAACAATGTGTATATATTGGACTCTTATTGAACTTTAACATTTAGTATCTAATCCTGGAATGTAGGGGGTATAAACTCCCCCATTAAGAGGAAGACTATATTAACACGACTTAGGAAGCAGGGGGCAGATATTGCGTTCTTACAGGAGACGCACTTAAATGATGTAGAGCATGCTAAACTAAAAAGGGATTGGGTCGGGAGGGTTGAGTTTGTTTCCTAAAAATCTGCCAGCAGAGGTATAGCTATTTTGTTTGGGAAGAACTTAGACTTGGGGGACATGACAGTACTCACTGACCCGGAGGGACGGTATTTAGTGGTCCAGACCCAGATCGCTGGTAAAGTATACACGTTGTGTAATATTTATGCCCCTAATTCTAGAGACAGGGCTTTCTGGATTAACCTGACCAGGGTACTAACGCCCCTTTTAGATACTCCTCTCATAATAGGTGGTGATTTTAATCTTGCTCCCAATCCTCACTGTGACAGGCTCAGGGACCATAGTAGACAACCCGGGGAACCACATCCTAAAATTGGCAACAAATTTGAATTACAGATTTTTGAGTTTTTAGCATCATCACTGGGTGTGATAGACATATGGCGTAAACTTAATCCGGATGGCAGGGACTTCACGTGTGTCTCTCGGGTCTCCCCCACTATGTCTCGCATTGACCTGTTTCTGATCTCTGCCTCCCTAATACCTCAGGTTGTAGATGCTAAGATTGGGGAAGTGACAGTCTCGGACCACGCCCCCATAGGGCTATTTTTGGACACTTTGCCGCGCTCAGGCAATCGCAGAAACCTCAGATTTCCACAATACTTGCTTACCTCCCAAGAATTTCAATTATATATAGAAAATTGTTGGGATGATTTCCAAACTAATAATGCACAGCATATGTCTAATCCGGAACTTTTCTGGCAGATGGCAAAGGTAGTGCTGACTGGTGATATCTTGGCGTTTGTTTCTCGTAGAAAAAAAACGCAAGCAGAGAGACTAGAGAGATTGCGGGAGAACTTAGCAGCCTGTTATGGTGTATATCGGGCTACGCCCACATGGCGCTGTTATCAGGATTACATCAGTGCCAAGAAGGAATATGATGCGCTGCTGGCATATCAAGCTTCCCAAACATTGTTGAGAGGTAGGGGTAGATACTATAGATACGGTGATAAATCAGGTAGACTGCTGGCCTCTTTGGTTAACCTAAAGTCCTCCAGGCGCTTTGTAGCTGCGATTAAGGATGAAAATACTTTGATTAAAGATCCTAAGGGGATTGCGGAGACATTCGCTGCTTACTATTCCAAACTGTATGCGAGTAACCAGGGGACCTCGGAGGAGATAATGAGTGAATTCTGGAACTCTATAAAACTCCCACAGGTATCAGAGGAACAATTAAACAAGCTTAATGCACCCATTTCCACAGAGGAAGTGGATAAGACGATCCTGTCCCTGAAATTAGGCAAGGCAGCGGGCCCGGACGGGCTACCTATAGAGTTCTATAGATTATTGAACTCTAGAGTGACACCAATATTAACTGATCTTTATACGGGGTATTTTTCAGACGCGACAAAACCGGCTAGGGCCTTTTCGGCTGCGTACATCACCCTTATTCCCAAGGCGGGCAGAGATACCCTTCTCCTGGAGTCTTATAGGCCAATATCATTGTTGAACTCCGACTATAAGATTCTGACCAAGCTAATAGCGGAGCGCCTCAAATTTATTCTGCCAGACCTGATCCATGAGGATCAGACGGGATTCATGCTGGCAAGATCCTCAGTGACAAATGTGCATAGGATACTGCAGATCCTACAGCATTTTTGGAATACAAAGCAAGTGGGGGAAGGGGGTAAGCTCCTCCTTGGACGCAGAAAAGGCCTTTGATAGAGTGGAGTGGCAACACCTTCTGCATACGCTGACCAGGTTTAACTTCTCGGGTTCCTTTGTCTCATTTATTGCGAACCTCTACTCCTCCCCCATCGCTAACATATGTGTCAACAACCTATTCTCTTCTGATGTCGTGTTGCAGAGGGGTACGAGGCAGGGTTGCCCTTTATCCCCCCTATTATTCAACTTGGCTTTGGAGCCCCTGGCGGTCAAACTACGTCAGATATTTCCGGGTATTGAAATAGCGGGCTGCACACAACATCTCGCATTGTATGCGTACGATATGCTCCTATTTGTCCAGGATCCTAAAATCCACATACCATCCATTATTCGCACGCTGCAAGACTTCGGGTATTTTTCAGGTTATAAAGCTAATATGCAAAAATCTGAGATTCTGTGGCTGCATGGGGGTAGGGGAGTAGATCAAGACTATCCATTTACAATAGCAAATCAGGTGATTACTTATCTGGGTATTCAGATACACACGAATCCTCACAAATTATATTCGGTTAATATGACTCCCCTGTGCGCTAAGTTGAGCAGCCAGATGAGAAGTTGGAGATCTCTTCCCATCTCACTGGCGGGTAGGGTCAGTCTTCTTAAGATGGTAATTCTGCCCCGCCTCCTCTATCTTATGCTCATGCTACCACTGTTGCTTACTAAAGGAGATGTGAAATCTCTAAACTCGGCTCTACGGTACTTCATTTGGCGAGGAGGCAGGCCTCGTATCTCAATGGCCAAGATGTCCCTAAGTTATACTAATGGTGGTATGTCACTGCCTGACTTCAGGCTTTATAATTGGGCAGCTTTGATACGTTTGGTACTTGATTGGCAGGTGGGCACACAGCATTTCTATAGGCATAATTTGGAGAGGGCCACTTTGGGAGGAGTTTCCTTGGCGTACCTACCGCACATAACACGGTCAAAGGCAGCTACATCCTTTGAGGGGAACTTATTATATAGGGATCCCATAAGGGCATGGCATCTGGCTCATAGCTTCTTAACCAGAGGGAGTCTAGGTTCTACCTACCTTCCCTTTAGCGGTAATCCAGATTTCCCAGCGGGCATGGACTCAAAACCATTTCGGCAATGGGAGGAACTTGGCTTGAGAAATGTGGGACAGATAGTGGAACCACTAACGAAAACTTTTAAATCCTTTGCTGTGTTACAAAGGGAATACAATCTCCCAAATGGCCATTTTTATGCGTATCTGCAAGTACGACACTATGTGGATACATTGGTTAGGGAGGGACCAGAGTTCTGGGAGGGCTCCCCATTTCGGCTCACTCAATCCCTGTTTAAAATGGGCAGATTCTCCTTATCGGAGATATATCAAACCCTTTTACAACGGAGACTACGCCTTATTCAACCAACCCTGTTGGCGGGATGGCAGAGAGAGGGTCTGCGGGACACTACATGGGGGGAGGCTCGGGAAGGGTTAGAAAAGATCAGGAGAGCCACTCTGTCTGCTAATCTGAGAGAGACACAGGTCAGATTCTTGCACAAAGCATACCTGACTCCTAAAAGCCTTGCCAGATGGATCCCTGAATGGCCTAATAAATGCTCTAAATGTTCTGCGGATTCCCCGGGCCTGTTGCATAGTATTTGGGAATGCCCTCTGATTAGACAATTTTGGAGCAAAATGCAATATTGGGTCAATACAAAAATGGGCATACAGATAGACTTTACGCCTAAGGTTATACTATTTTTGCAATGGGAACGACAACACAGACAACATGACTCTGAACTGACCTTACTTATACTGCTAGTGAGGAAAGCCATACTTAACTTCTGGACAAAAAACAAAGGCCCAACAATGACATACTTCAGGAATATGCTGAAGGATCAGCTATTTGTGGAACAAATTGATGTTAGAGTAGATGTGGGAAACAGACTGAATTTAGAAAATGGCGTAGGCTAATATTAACTTTTGAATTAGAGGTGCAGTGACAGGTACTGGTACCTTTTTGCAACTCAAGTATATTTCTAGAAGACTCACTGCGGGGAGACTGGAATCACATTGTACTTCAATGAATCCTTCCTTTTGTTTCTGTGACTCCCCCCCCCCTCCCACCACTACCCCCCTTTTTCCATTTTTTTTTTTTTTTTTTTCCCTCTCCCTCCTCTTTCCGGACCACCAAACTCTCTATGTTGGTTTAATACTTTGAATTGCAGGCCTACACATTGCAACGGCTGCTTATGTTATTTAAAAGGTTAGGCTAGTTTTGTTCTGTTTTTTTAGGGGTTAAGAGAGAAGAGGTTTTCTCTCTAATAAATGACAAAATTTGAGAGTTGGATACATGTGAACTCTGGATAAGCTTGAAAATAATAATTTATTGGTAACTGCTCAAATATGTAATGATAAACATTGTTCTGAAATTGTATGATGTAATATTGATTTGTATGGATATCATCACATGTTCTCTCTCAATAAAAAAAAAAAAAAAAAAAATATTAGCTATATCTTCGTTTTTGCTTACTAAATTTCCTGAAGGGTGTGTGACGGATCTTATAATAGAGTTAAGCCTTTGTTTTTTGAGTGACCTAGCTAAGAGGTGCCCTGCTTTGTTACTTTCAGAATAGAATTTAGCTTTAGAGGTGAGTGCCCTCAAATGTGCATTTGAAGTTAAGTGCTTGTTAAGATTGTCTCTTGCCAGGGATAAGTCTGAGAGTTTTTGAGCGGAAGATGGATTGGTTTTATGGGCAGCGTCTGCTTGGGATAAGTTATTAGTCAGGAGGGTAAATTGGGCAGAGTTTAATCTCCGCATTTTAGCGGTGTGCTTAATCAAGTATCCTCTAATGTAGCATTTATATGCCTCCCAGTTGTTAACAGCAGATGTATCGTCAGGTCTATTTATCAAAAAATACTCATTGGTCGCCCTAGTGAGGTCTTCTAATGTTTCTGGGTTCGATAGAATGGAATCATTAAGTCTCCAGTTAAAGGATTTCTTGGGCCTGGTAGGACAACAAAATGTGGATACTACCATACTATGGTCCGACCAGGGTGTATGCAGAATATTAGAGTGGGTCAGGTCTGTAAGAAGCGACTGATCACACATTAGGTAATCTAGGCGTGAGTACGTGTGTTTAGGATGCAAAAAAAATGTGTAGTCCCTTTGTGTGGGGTGGGCTATCCGCCAAGTGTCAAACAACGAAATTGAATGTAATGCGGCACAGTTTATTTTTCGTATTTTGTTGCTGAAATATGATATTCCCTTTGAGTTGTCTAGAGCAGGGGTCATTTTAAAATTAAAGTCGCCACCTAATATAACTGGGCCTTTGGAGACATCAAGTATCTTATTGGTAACAGTTTTAAAAAAGGATGGTGTGGGTCTATTTGGTGCATATATGTTAGCTACTGTGATCGGGCGGCCATAGCACAGCCCAACTAAAATCAGATACCTGCCTTCTGAATCTCAATATTTCTGTAGGAGTTCAAAAGGGACATTTTTCCTGATAGAAATGCAGACACCATTTTTTCTACTTGGGCCTGAGCTAAGGAAATGTTTGTCATAATATCTTGTAGCTAGTTTGGGTTCATTCCTTTTTTTAAAATGGGTTTCCTGGATTAGAATGAAGTCTATTTTCTTTTTATGAAAGTCATAGAATGCTATGGAGCGCTTTTCTGCAAATAGAAACCCCTTCACATTTTGGCTAGCTATTGTTAATGTGCTCATGTTTGACATCAGAACTCAATGATAGTAGCAGGAAGAATATCGTACTCTGTATGGGAAGAGTATGGTCAGGTGTGTGTAATTCAGGCCTCATGAGGAAACTAAGAGTTATGAGCAGAGGAGGAGGGGGGGGGAGAGGAGGTGAGGGAAGAAGAAGAGGGAAAAAGAGAATGAAAGATATTAAGAAGCAAAAAGTATGTGTCGGGCCTTAATACAAACCGACAAAACCTTAGGTAGAAGCAGTTCAAGGTTGATAAAACGTACGGGGAAAAAAAGGAAAAATAACTTAAATTGTTATCCGGTACAGGAACAGTTTGGGCAAATTAACAAGCCGGGTGCTTATTTAAGTATAAATCAAGTTACACAGCCTTATTTATAATCGCTACAAGGTTCATGGTGCACGTACCCTCATGTGTTTCTTAATGTGAGAGTTGCATTCTGGTAAACAACCTTATAGAGACAATAACCAATGCCGTGTATAGTTTATCCCACACCAAGAACAATTATTTTTGGTTAGTTCCTGTGCATCTTTACCGCTCTGCCCAGTGCCCAGTGAGAAAGATAGGGCTGGTGTCAGAGAAAAGATATCTCAGGACACCTAAACTGGACAGCCCGGGCCAGAGGCCACAAACTCATATTCAAAGCAAATCACAACAGATTCATATTTCAATAAGTGGCAAGCCAGTCACATTTTATCCTAAATATGAACAGTAGAGAATATACACATAACAGGAACCATAAGTAGTGCAGTTCTTCATTATTAAAACAGACTGAGAACAGTAAAAACTAATGTGTGTAAACATATTATCCCAATGCTTTTTTACAAGCACAAGCAGGAGAGGTATGTTCACACCTACATTATAACAAAAACATTCTTGGCAGATAGTGAGTATAAACACAGACAATAAACTATAGTCTTACGGGAAAAGCTAAGGGAAAAACCATTAGCATACTGTGTAGGTTAATCTTAATTCAGCTTAAACAGGTACACTAGGGTTTAATACGTGAGAGTCAATGGTTAACACACTTATCAGTTACATTCAATGCAGTCCAAGGACAGTTGGTATTATACTTGCCGCATTCTTTTGGACCTTCGTAGGTGTCTCATGGATAGACAGAGAATTCACCATAGGAGGTAAAACAATATTTTGATAGTCAAATGTCACTGGTATGGACTTGACAAAAGGAATATGGTTGGCTCACCCAGGCTGTTGTACGTCCTCTTCTACTGGTGTTATTTGTCTCTGCTTAGGTTGACTGAATAGTTTATCATGTAGCGGTCTTCTCTGTGGTTTCGGAGCCAATTGATCTGGTGGGATCTTACATGTGAGATGTCCGGCTTCTGTAGGTGGGGTTGGTATACCCAGCGCAGTACAGAACCCATCTATTTCAGATGTTGATCTGCAGTCGTATCAACTTCCACTTTTTGTAGCTATGATCGAGGTAGGGAATCCCCATCTGTAGGGAATTTTAAGTTGTCTTAGATGTAGAGTCAAGTCCGAAAAGTCTCTTCTCTTTTGTAGAGTTCTTGCAGACAGGTCTTGAAATATCTGTATACGGATGTTTTGAAAGACCACAGCTTGTTGGTTTTGAGCCAGCTTATAGATCTCTTCTCGTTGCTGGTAATTTTGAAAACAGACAATTATGTCTCTTGGCGGGGCATCTGCTGCTGGTTTTGGGCGAAGTGCCCTATGTGCTCTGTCTAGGATGTAATTTGATTGTTCGCCTTCGGAAGTGCTTGTCATTTCAGCAAAGAGACCCTGTAGGAATTCCAGAATCTCATTATTTTGTATGGACTCTGGGATTCCTCTGAACCGCAAGTTGTTACATCTGGTTTTCAAGGTCATCAATTTTATCGTCTAGATCTATAGAATGTTGCTGCTGATGTTTTACCTTGGAGGATAAATCCGCCATAGTTTGGGAAAGGACATATTCATGCTCCTCCAGGGAGTCAACTCTTCGGCCCAGGTCGCTAATTTCCTTTTTGAGGTCTGCACACTCAGTTTTTATACACGTTTTGACTTGATCAATCAGATCTTCCATGGCTTTAAAGGTGATGGGAGAATTATCCCTGATGGCTGAGGCTACAGGGGATGGGCTACTGGAAACATCTGAATCCTCTTCCATGTCATCTATATTGTTAGATGGTATTAGGGGAGATCCCAAATTCTGCTTAAGTCTATCAGCCTGTTTGAAGAAAGCAGTCACTACATCCTGGGATTTCTGAGATGCCTTCTGTTGCTTATCATTCTTAGTACCTTTTCTTTGTGACATTTTGGTAAAGCCACAGTGTCCTAGGCTAGATGGCAAAGCTGAGGCGTCTCAAGGGATGTATACGTATTATACTTGAAGTACGTGTGACTTTATCTGGCGTGCCCCACTCTCCAGGGAAGATGCCCTCACAGGGCGATGCCAGTAAAAGGGAGGAGGATATGACCCGCTGTTATGCCAAACAGCGGGAAACGGAGGGAGAGAGGGGTATTAGAAATAGCTCTCTGAGGCCAATGAATGGCTTTAACATTTACCTAATAGAAGCAATGTGATTTTTGCCCCTCTCACAGTGGCACTTTAGGATGAGAGATATAACAGTACAGTCACAAATAAAGTCACCCAAAGTTGGCAAATTGATACACTATGTAAGATCTTTAGGTGCTGGAGTGCGTCGATAGAGGTGGTCGTGAGTCCTAAAAAGTGGTGTGGTTGCCTTTATTATAAGTGCTATAATACAGTTGTGATGCAATTTCCCTATGTAGGTACAAATATTCCAAAATGACACAGTATACAAATTATTTTGGAGTGATATTGAGTCTCTTGTAGGTGGATTGCTCTGCGGCAGGGGTGTCAAGTTAGTGCACACCGGAGCGGAGTCCCGACCCTCCGGTGCGTGAGTTAGGAAGCAGGCCGATACTATAACTTAGCAGCCACCAGTATTTTCAGTGAGGTGTTTGTCCTGCTGGGGGTTTGTTTCTACACAGTGAGTGACAGTTATCCCCCAGACGGATGATCTTTCGTTTCGGCAGTTGTTGTGAGGAGTGTTGTACACGCCGGAGCGGAGCCCCGGCCCTCCAACGTGTGGGATTGAGGAGAGGTCTATGTAGCGCTCTAGCTGTATGAGTTCTGCTTACCGTCTGAGGGAGAAAGTAGTTTCTGAGGGCAGTCTCCTTCGATGCGAACGGGGTCTTATTTATGAAGCTCTGGGGTTGTAGATATTGACACTGCGCCACACTGCTTCAATCCAGGCCTTGTCTCCTCTCCACTTGTTGCTGCGTTGTACGGCTAATGCAGGGTCTTCTTAGGCAAAAGTAAAAGGACTTTCGTGTTCATCATTCATTCATACATCTATCTGCGTGTTTGTTATTCTTTGGCAGGCTGAGTAGAATATATAAGTTGCTTTTAGTACCCTGCTTGTATCAGTAGCCTCAGTGAAATGCGGCCATCTTGGTCAGCCGCTTGCTCCGCCTCCAGCCCTTATAACTTTTGTGTGCAATATTTAAATAAAATAATTTTATTAGACAGTGTTAATATGAGTGTACCTATACTTAGTAATGTATTTTTGATGTGCCTTTTGCAACTTTTAAGTTTTATGAAACAGTTAACCAGAGTGTAAATCGCGATTGCGCACAAGCGATCACATTTACTTTCAATTCGTAATATGATGCGGTAACCCCTTACCATTGCGCTCCACTCTTAATCTCGCCCTTAATGTTTAATGTCCCTTTAAGTGTAATATTTGCTGCAGTGTAGGGATTACCCTGCCACCTCCCTGATGCCCACCTGATCCCTCTAAAACAGCTCCATTCCCTACCCCACCTTAATGGTAACCACCATCTGCCAGTAAAAAGTTAGTGCATTATTTTTTTAAATTTTCACACCCATTACTTTCAATGCATAACACAAACGCACTAAATATCGCTTATATTACAAATTGGAAGTTATGGGATGTGCTTGAGCGAAAAACATATAGAAATACATTAAAGGGACACTGAACCCAAATTTTTTCTTTTGTGATTCAGATAGAAAATTCAATTTTAAGCAACTTTCTAATTTACTCCTATTATCAATTTTTCTTTGTTCTCTTGATATCTTTATTTGAAAAAGAAGGCATCTAAGCTTTTTTTTTAGGTTCAGTACTCTGGACAGCACTTTTTTATTGGTGGATGAATTTATTCACCAATCAGCAAGGACAACCCATGTTGTTCACCAAAAATGGGCCAGCATCTAAACTTACATTCTTGCATTTCAAATAAAGATACCAAGAGAATGAAGAAAATTTGATAATAGGAGTAAATTAGAAAGATGCTTAAAATTTCATGTCCTATCTGAATCACAAAAGAAAAAAATTGGGTTCAGTGTCCCTTTAAGTATTACACTCGTATATACACAATGTTAGTAAAAAAAAAATGTCCATCCCTTTATAACTACAGTGTACCCATCTTCTGATGGCTACTTCCAGCAGGATAATGCACCATGTCAGAAAGGTCAAATCATCTCAAACTGGTTTCTTGAACATGACAATGAGTTCACTGCACTCCAATGGCCTCCATAGTCACCAGATATCAATCCAATAGAGCACCTTTGGGATGTGGTGGAATGGGAGATTTGCATCATGGATGTGCAGCCGACAAATCTGCAGCAACTGCATGATGCTATCGTGTCAATATGGACCAAAATCTCAGAGGGAATCTATTCCATAAAAAATTAAGTCAGTTCTGAAGGCAAAAGGGGGTCCAACCCGGTACTAGCAAGGTGTACCTAATAAAGTGGCCGCTGAGTGTGTGTGTGTGTATGTATATATATATATATATATATATATATATATATATATATATATATATATATATATATATATATATATATATATATATATATATATATATATATATATATATATATATATATATATATATACACCGGTATATACTTTTGAGACTTCCCAGTCAAATACCTTGAAATATGCAATATCATTTTTTATTAATTTATGTTTTTTTTATAAAGATATTTTCTTCACATAGAATGTGATAAGGCTTTTTTTAGAAGTCTATCGGCAGAGGGAGTTAGTGAGGTTGCGATGTCTGAAGTTCTGAAGTGAGCCTTTAGTTTGTTTGCTTTTTACATTCAACTTTATACCATTGCTAACCTAGAAACGCTAATGTTTTACCTTGAGCGCTGTTAACGCTCATGAGGAATTAAAATGTATTGCCCCACTCTAGGCCCATATTTTTTTTGTAGTGTAGGGACCCATCTTTCTCACTTTTCTCTGCCAAACCATTTGCTGTAGTGTAGTTTAAGATCAAACAACTAAAAAAGAACTTACTATAATACCCCTTTAATGCCCTATGATTCATTATTTTCTGTCCCTACTAATTAGTGTATGACCAGGGGTCAATAAGTTTACTTTATTTTGGCACTATGTTTGTAGCTGGAAGTATAGGAAAGTGTGATGGTTTTATATAACACACAGATATTTTTACTTAGTGCTGATTTCAGTGATAGTGATAGCAAACTCTTGTAAGATTCATTTAATTCAATATATAGATTCACTATAAGAATTTAATTCAAAATAAGAATACAGTAAATGTTTTATGTATTTTGTACTCCCTGTATCCTCTCTGGGATGTTTTAAAGGCCAAAGTGATGCCATTTGCTATGGACAGATATGTACAAGTTAGGAACATTAGCTAACAGCTACACAGCCAGACTTGATTCTTTCCCTCATTTTATCAGGTGCCCATCAAGAGACCCTGTAACAACCCACAAGACTTCACCTTTCCAAAGCGCCCTGAGCATTGCTGCCAGCTAAAGCTGCCCCAAAATTCAGGGGACAAGGGAGGTAGGGAGTGGATACGCAGGCGCAGAACTGAAACTCAGAGTTCACCTCACGGTCACTGAGCTCAGCCGGGTCAGCCTGTGACTTTGAGTCAGAGAAAGTGCCACTGTGCATTAGCACTATGTCGCTTCAGCACACAGTGTTGCCAGGGAGCATGTACGGCAGCAAAGACATCAGCGCACTTACACAGACACAGCCCCCGTCCCTGGGCTCCCGTTCCTTCTATGGTGGCTCATGAAAAATAGATTGCTTGCATGGTTTAACCCCTGCTTATCCTGTGCCCAGATAACCTCAGCAAAGTTCCTTCATAATGTTTTTTTGTTTTCAAATACATTTTCTGAACAGATAGATAGAAAAATAGATAGATGATAGATAAATAGATAGATGATATGTAGATATAAAGACGATGGATAGATAATAGATAGATTAGATAGATGATAGATAGATGATAGATAAACAGAGATAGATAGAAAGAAAGAAAGCTAGATAGATGGATAGACAATAGATGGATAGATAGATAGATAGATAGATGATAGATAGACGATAGATAGATAAATAGATAGATGATAGCTAAATAAATAGATAGATGATATATAGATAGATAGAATCAGCCTATTTCCCTACTCCCCCTTGCCACAAAACCTCTGGAAAAGCTTGTATATAGACATTTATCACATTTCCTCACGTTAAACTCACTCTTTGATCCATTGCAATCTGGATTTCGCCCAACACTCCACATAAACTGCAATCATTAAAGAGATATTATACAGTAGATTTTTCTTTGCATAAATGTTTTATAGATGGTCCATTTATATAGCCCATCCGGGGGTGTTTTTGTAACAATGTATAGTTTTGCTTATTTTTTTTATAACATTGTGCTGATTTTCAGACTCCTAACTAAGCCCAAAGTTTTAGTTGTATACTGAAGTCTACAGACTCCAGCTTGCTCCTGTTTGTGTAAAGGATATTTTCATATGAAGGGGATGGGGGGGGGTCTGCTGTTCCTGCTTTCTCAGACCTTTTCACTGGGTGTCCCAGCCTAACCCCATCAACAGTGCTAAATCAGGAGCTTTTAAGTATGTTTTTAAAAGGTTTTATACATGATTTTTATATCAGTATCTGTGCATAGCCTACTTTATAGTATTGTCTATCATGCAGTTATATGAACATTTTTGTATACTGTCCCTTTAAGGTTACTAATTATCTAATTACAGCAAAATCAAAAGGCCACTTATTTCTGTTAATCCTTCTTGATCTGTCTGCAGCCTTTGACAATGTTAACCACACTCTCTTGCTCCAAACCCTCCAATCCTTTGGCATCTGCGACACAGCCCTCTTGCGGCTCTCTTCTTACTTGTCTAATCGGATCTTTAGTGTATCCTTCTCTGGCACATCCTCTGACCCTTTACCATTTCCTGTTGGGGTATCACAAGGCTCTGTTCTTGGTCCCCTTCCCTTATCAATGTATACATCATCCTTAGGTTCCATAATACAATCTCATGGGTTTCAATACCATTTGTATGCTGATGATACCCAAATCTACATCTCTGCACCAGACCTATCCCCTTCCTTACTAACTCGTGTCACTAGCTGCATTTCTAATATTTCATCCTGGATGTCCTCTCACTACTTTAAGCTAAATCTCTCCAAAATTTAGCTCATTATTCCCCCCTCTTCTTCCAAAAGCCCTAACCCCAACTTTCTCTAACTGTTGCTAATAACATCATTACCCCAACACTGTATGCCCTCAGATCTCTCTTTCACTCCCCACATCCAGTCTTTGGCCAATTCCTGTCACCTCCACCTTAAAAAACATCTCCAATATTTGCCACTTCCTCACATAAGACACAACAAAGACTTTAATCCACTCTCTCATCATTTCCCGCCTTGATTATTGCAACTCTATCCTCTCCATCCTCCCTAGCTGCCGTCTACCTCCCTTACAATCCATATTAAATGCCTCTGCCAGGATGATCTTCCATACACGTCGCTCCTCATCTGCTGCACCTCTCTGCCAGTCTCTTCATCAGCTTTTTCTAACCTCCAGAATAAAACACAGAATCTTGACTCTAACTTTTAAAGCTCTCAATAACACTGCTCAACCCTATGGGGCCGATTTATCAACCCTCTGTCGGACATGATGCGATCAGCGGATCATGTCCGAAAGACATTGCTGAATGCGGAGAGCAATACGCTCTACGCATTTAGCATTGCACCAGCAACTCTTGTGAACTGCTGGTGCAATGCCGCCCCCTGCAGATTTGCGGCCAATCGGCCACTAGCAGGGGGTTTCAATCAACCCGATCGTATTCCCGCAATGTCTGTCTGCCTCCTCAGAGCAGACGGACAGGTTATAGAGCAGCGGTCTTTAGGCTGCTTGAAAAATAGGCCCCATTATCTCCAACCTAATCTCCGGATACTCTCCCTCCAATCCCCTTCGCTCTTCTTATGACCTGTTGAACTCTCTACCACGCTCTACACGACTCTCCCCTAGATTTCAAACTTTCAAGCGCTCTCAAAAAGACTCTACTGTTCAGGGATGCCTATAACATACACTAAAATGTTCTTATCTTAGTTCCTCTCCTCCTTTAGTTATTTCCTTGAATCCCCTTAGCTTGTAAGCCTACAAGCCCAGCTGCTTTGTAGATCACCTTCATGAGACCTTAGTCTCACGTAATTGGTATCTTTCATATTATACCAATGATTTTAGCGCTGCAGAATCTGTTGGCGCTTTAAAAATAACTGATAATAATAATATTAATAATAAATAATAAAGATAGTTAGATAGATGACAGATAGATAGTAGATAGATAGAGATATATACATATATAGATAAATAGAGATAGAAAGATAGAGATAAATAGATTTAGGTAGATAGATAGATAGATAGATAGATAGATAGATAGATAGATAGATAGAGATAGATAGATAGATAGATAGATAGATAGATAGATAGATATACTGGGGTGTATGTGTGTATGTATGTGTGTGTAGATAGATAGACAGACAGACACATAGATAGATAGATATAGATAGATAGAAGAAATAGCTATAAAGATAGAGACAGAGATATATAAAAAGATAGATATAGAGAAATATATAGCTAGCTATAGAGATTGATAGATAGATATGGATAGATGATATCTATAGAGATAGATAGATAGATAGATAGATAGATAGATAGATATAGATGATAGATAGATATAGATAGATAGCTATAGAGATAGATAGATAGATAGATAGATAGATAGATAGATAGATAGACAGACATATAGATGTAGTTAGATAGATGATATATAGATAGATAGATAGATAGATAGATAGATAGATAGATAGATAGATAGTTATAGAAAGATGATAGATATAGATAGATATAGATAGATAGATAGATAGATAGATAGATAGATAGATAGACAGATAGATGATATATAGATAGATGCTATCTATAGAGATCTATAGAGATAGATAGACAGACAGACAGACAGACAGACAGACAGACAGACAGACAGACAGACAGACAGACAGACAGACAGACAGATAGATAGATAGATAGATAGATAGATAGATAGATAGATAGATAGATAGATAGACAGATGGATGATAGATAGAGAGAAAGAGAGAGAGAGAGAGAGAGAGAGAGATAGATAGTTTAAGAAAGATGAGAGATATAGATAGATAGATAGATAGATAGATAGATAGATAGATAGATAGATAGATAGATAGATAAATGATAGATATAGATAGATGATAGATAAATAGATAGATAGATATATAGAGATACATATATAGAGAGATAGATAGCTATAGGGATAGATAGATAATAGATAAATGATAGATAGATGATAGATGGATTTGTCTCACATAATTTTTACCTTGCATATTAGACCAATGTTTTTAGCACTGCAGAATCTGTTGGTGATTTAAAAATAACTGATAATGATAATAATAAAAGACAGATAGAGATAGATAGATAGATAGATAGATAGATAGATAGATGATAGATAGATAGACCCACTAGATAGATAGATAGATAGATAGATGATAGATAGATAGATAGATAGATAGATAGATAGATAGATAGCTATAGAGATAGATAAATAGATAGATAAGATAGATAGATAGATAGATAGACAGACATTTACATATAGATGGCGATATATAGATAGCTATAGAAAGATGATAGATAGATAGATAGATAGATAATAGATAGATAGATAGATGATAGATAGATAGATAGATAGAAAGAGAGATAGATGGTAGATAGATAGAAAGAGAGATAGATGATAGATAGATAGATAGATAGATAGATAGATAGATAGATAGATAGATAGATAGATGATATAGAAAAATGATAGATATAGATAGATAGAAAGCAATAGAGATAGAGATTGATAGATATAGATATACAGATGATAGATAGATAGATCGTTATAGATAGATGATAGTTGATAGATAGTGATAGATAGACAGACAGACAGACAGTTAGATAGATAGATAGATAGATAGATAGATAGATAGATAGATTAATAGAGAGACAGACAAACAGATAGATAGAATAGATAAATAGATAGATTATCTTTATTTATTTAGAGATAGATAGATAGATAGATAGATAGATAGATAGATATACTGGGGTGTATGTGTGTATGTATGTATGTGTGTGTGTGTGTAGATAGATAGACAGACAGACACATAGATAGATTGATAGATAGATAGATAGAGATAGATAGAAATAGCTATAAAGATAAATAGAGACCGATATAGATAAATAGATAGTTATGGAGATATATATAGATAGCTATAGAGATTGATAGATAGATGATAGATAGATAGATAGATAGATAGATAGATAGATAAAGATAGATGATTTCTATAGAGATAGATAGATAATAGATAGATAGCTATAGAGATAGATAGATAGATAGATAGATAGATAGATAGAGAGATAGATAGATAGATAGATAGATAGATAGATAGATAGATAGATAGATAGATAGATAGATAGATAGATAGATAGACAGACATATATATATGTAGATAGATAGATAGATAGATAGATAGATAGATAGATAGATAGATGATAGATAGATAGATAGATAGATAGATAGATGGTGATAGATAGATAGTTATAGAAAGATGATAGATATAGATAGATATAGATAG